>NW_022630520.1:7500-57574 GCF_010909765.2 Amblyraja radiata | reverse complement strand
AACATATCCTCCGAGGATAAACAAAAGTAAACCCCTCCACCCTGGGCATTTGCATGGCAACTGTGCAAACTGGCACCAAGCACAGATGTTCTAAATGATGGAAGTAACTCTTTAATCAATTTAAAACCTGCAGATAATAACTGCCAAAACAGTTCACCCTGAGTTCACTTAGTCCGTGACTACAACCCATTCCTTGCGCTGCAACGACAGTACATAGAAAGTTGTCGAACTGCTTAATAAAGCTTGTGTATCAGACGGTATCAACTGCCACCAGCCGACGTTTCACTGGATTCACCGGGTGGTGTCAGCAATGGCTGCCATGCCAAATGTCTGTCTGTCCCTTCCTTCATTGTGTTTTTATAGTACGTGTTCAATGTATGTTTTTTACCTTGTTTTATGTGGGGGGGAAACTGTTTCTAATCTCTTACCTCGTCAGAGATGCGATTCGTATCTCCGTCCGCACTGCAGCCTAACCTGGAGGCCGACTGGCGGGGAGCCTACTGGACTTTAACATCGCGGAGCCCGCGATCCCTTTGCCAGGGATTGACCTCCAACCGTGGGTGCATGCGGACTTAACATCACGGAGCTCGCAGTCTCGGGTCAGAGACCGACGTCGGGAATTCCAAGCCACAGGAGCTTAGACCGCCCGGACGCAGAGGGCTTTGACCACCGGCTGTGGGAGCTCCGACCGCCGTCTGCATGAGCTTGTGACAATAAATACCTTTGACCCACGGCCCCCCATTACAAAGTAGATTACCAACCTTTGTCAAAAAAAACAGCAACAACTCCAATTCAAGGACACAAAATGGTTGCGCAAGGACAATATCACATCACAAAAAGGAAACACAAGTGCTTCTTTTCTCACTATGATGCGTTTCCAAACTGATTTTATTTCCCATATTTCTAATGCAACGGCATTAAAATTTCATGCTTCATTATAGTTAAATTCCTGTAACACTTATATGATGTACAGAAGCGTTAATAAATACCATTGTAGGAAGGAACTGCAGAAGCTGGTTTAATTTAGTTTCAGTTTAGAGATACAGCTCGCAAACAGGTCCTTCAGCCCACCGAATCCGCACTGACCAGCGATCCCCGCACACTAGCACTGTCCCACACACACATTAGGGACAATTTACAATTTTACCAAGCCAATCAACCCACAAACCCGTACGTCTTTAGAATGTGGGAGGAAACCTGAACTCCTGGAGAAAACCCAGGCGGTCACGGGGAGAAGGTAGAAACTTCATAGAGACAGCACCCGTAGTCAGGATCTAACCCAGGCCCCTGGCGCTGTGAGGCAGCAGCTCTACCTGCTGCGCCACCATGCCGCTCAGATAGAAACCAAAGATCGACACAAAATGCTGGAGTAACTCACAGTACAGGCATCTCTGGATAGAAGGAATAGGTGACATTTCGGGTCGAGATCCTTCATTCTGAAGAATGGTCACGACCCGAAACGTCACCCATTCCTCCTATCCAGAGATGCTACCTGTCCCGCTATAAATACCACCCAGGTACATAAGGAGACATCAGGCAGAAGACCCAAAACCTTGTGCAGGGGTGGCCTTGAAAGACAGGATGGGGAAGTTAGAACCAGGGAAAAAGCAGGGCCCCCTGTGGCAGAGTAAGTACATTTAGAGATCAAGGAGTAGCAAGCAGACATCCTGGAGGGGGGGATGGAAATAGACACACAGTGCTGGAGTAACTCAGCGGGTCAGGCAGCATCTCTGGACAACATGGATAGGTGACGTTTCACAGAATGCTGGAGTAACTCAGCGGGTCAGGCAGCATCTGTGGAGAACAAGGATAGATGACAGTTCACAGAGTGCTGGAGTAACTCAGCGGGTCAGGCAGCATCTCTGGACAACATGGATAGGTGACGTTTCACAGAGTGCTGGAGTAACTCAGCGGGTCAGACAGCATCTCAGGACAACATGGAAAGGTGACTTTTCGGTTCTGGACCTTGTTCCAGAAACCCCCCCACCTCACTCGTGAAAGACATCCTCGCTATTGAGGGAGTGCTGCATAGGTTCACCAAGTTAATTCCCGGGATGGTGGGACTGTCATATGTTGAGAGAATGGAGCGGCTGGGCTTGTACACTGTGGAGTTTAGAAGGATGAGAGGGTATCATATTGAAACATATAGGATTATTTAGGGTTTGGACACACTAGAGGCAGGAAACATGTTCCCAGTGTTGGGGGAGAGCAGAACCAGGGGCCACAGTTTAAGAATAAGGGGTAAGCCATTTAGAACGGAGACGAGGAAACACTTTTTCTCACAGAGAGTTGTGGAATTCTCTGCCTCAGAGGGCGGTGGAGGCCGGTTCTCTGGATACTTTCAAGAGAGAGCTTGATAGGGCTCTTAAAGATAGCGGAGTCAGGGGATATGGGGAGAAGGCAGGAACGGGTTACTGATTGGGGATGATCAGCTATGATCACATTGAATGGCGGTGCTGGCTCAAAGGGCTGAATGGCCTCCTCCTGCACCTATTAACATAGAAAATAGGTGCAGGAGTAGGCCATTCGGCCCTTCGAGCCTGCACCGCCATTCAATATGATCATGGCTGATCATTCAACTCAGTATCCTGTACCTGCCTTCTCTCCATACCCCCTGATCCCTTTAGCCACAAGGGCCACATCTAACTCCCTCTCAAATATAGCCAATGAACTGGCCTCAACTACCTTCTGTGGCAGATAATTCCACAGATTCACCACTCTCTGTGTGTGTGAAAAATGTTTTTCTCATTTCGGTCCCAAAAGACTTCCCTCTTATCCTTAAACTGTGACCCCCTAGTTCTGGACTTCCCCAACATCGGGAACAATCTTCCTGCATCTAGCCTGTCCAACCCCTTAAGAATTTTGTACGTTTCTATAAGATCCCCCCTCAATCTTCTAAATTCTAGCGAGTACAAGCCGAGTCTATCCAGTCTTTCTTCATATGAAAGTCCTGACATCCCAGGAATCAGTCTGGTGAACCTTCTCTGTACTCCCTCTATGGCAAGAATGTCCTTCCTCAGATTAGGAGACCATAACTGTACGCAATACTCCAGGTGTGGTCTCACCAAGACCCTGTACAACTGCAGTAGAACCTCCCTGCTCCTGTTGTCCATGTTTCACCGTCTCGCTCCCGCGCGCCGTTACCTCACAGAACAGCTTCTGGTTCTCGAAGAAGACGAGGCCGCGGTCGAGTTCCGGCGCCTCCTCGCCGAGGCCGAGGCCGGGTCCGGGATAGGCGGTGGCGGTGGCGGTGGCGATGGGCGCAGTCGCGGGCCGCAGTTGGACGCGGCGCGGCCCCGGCCCCGGCCCGGTCAGGGGGCTGTTGTAGTTGGAGGCCGGGACCGGGTCCGGGTCCGTGTCCGGCGGCGGCCGCTGCTCCTCCTCCTCCTCATCCTCCTCATCCGACAGCAGGTTGACGACGTCGCCCTGTCCGAGCCACCGCTCGTGGAAGCGCGCAGCCGCCATTGCTGCCCCGGCCGCTGCACCCCGCAGCAAGGCGGCTCCCCATTGGCCGGCGGCCGGTGGCGACGCGCCCGCGTCATCAACTGTCATCAACGGGCGGCGACGCGCTCGCGTCATCAAACTGGCAGCAACGCGCTCGCGTCATCAAACTGGCAGCAACGAGCTCGCGTCATCAACTGGCAGCAACGCGCTCGCGTCTTCAACTGGAAGCAACGCGCTCGCGTCATCAACTGGCAGCAACGCGCTCGCGTCATCAACTGGCAGCAACGCGCTAGCGTCATCAACTGGCAGCAACGCGCTCGCGTCATCAAACTGGCAGCAACGCGCTCGCGTCATCAAACTGGCAGCAACGTGCTCGCGTCATCAACTGGCAGCAACGCGCCGCGTTATCAACGATGGTATTTCCCCCCCCCCTTCACAAAGCTGGCGTGTGCCCTCCTCATCCCCCCACCCCTTCCCCTCCTCATCCTCCCCATCCCCTCCTTCCCCCTCCCACTTCCTCTCCCCTTCCCTCTCCCCCTTCATCTCAATAAAAACCTGGATGCAACATAATTTCCTCAAACTCAACAGCGATAAGACAGAATTCCTCCTCATAGGCTCCAAAGCCACACTTAGCAAAATCAATAACCCCACTCTCACCATCGACGGCACCACTGTCTCCCCATCTCCCCAGGCCCGCAACCTTGGCGTGATCTTTGATTCCACCCTCTCCCTTGAGCCTCACATCCGCCATGTCATTAAAACCTCCTTCTTTCATCTCCGCAACATCGCCAAACTCAGACCCTCTCTCACACCGCCTGCTGCTGAAAGACTCATCCATGCCTTCATCTCCTCCCGACTGGACTATTGCAACTCACTTCTCCTTGGCATCAGCTCCACCTACATCAACCGACTCCAACTGGTCCAGAACGCAGCCGCCCGACTCATCACCCACACCAAATCCTGGCATCACACACTCCAGTCCTCAAAAAACTTCACTGGCTTCCCATCTCCCACCGGATCACCTACAAAATCCTGGTCCTCACCTACAAAGCCCTCCACCATCTGGCCCCCACATATCTCATTGACCTCCTCTCCCCCTACCAACCCTCACGGTCCCTCAGATCCACATCAGCCGGTCTCCTCTCCATCCACAAGTCCAACCTCCGCAGTTTTGGGGACAGAGCCTTCTCCAGGGCAGCTCCCAGGCTCTGGAACTCCCTCCCCCAACTGATCCGCAATTCCGTGTCCCTCCCCATCTTCCAGTCCCGCCTCAAGACCCATCTCTTCACCTCTGCCTATCCTTAGCCCCACGTCCCCGTCCCTTTTCATCTGTGCATTAATTGCCTCATGCTGTGTTTTGTATTGAATTCTGTCTTTACTTTGTGTACTAGTCATGTCTCTACTATTTATTTCATTCCCCTTACATGTTTTTCCTATACATGCTCAATTTTTGTAAGGTGTCCTTGAGACTCTTGAAAGGCGCCCATAAATAAAATGTATTATTATTATTATTATCTCCCCCTTCCCCCTTCCCCCTCCCCCTCCCCCTTCCTCTCCCCCTTCCTCCTCCCCCTCCCCTTCCTCCCCCCCATCCCCCTCCCTCTCCCCCCTTCCCCTTCCTCTCCCCCTCCCCATCCCCCCTTCCCCCCTTCCCCCTCCACCTTCCTCTTCCCCCTCCCCCTTCCTCCTCCCCATCCCCTCCCCCTTTCTCCTCCCCATCCCCCTTCCTCCCCCCCTTCCTCCTCCCCCTCCCCTTCCCCCTCCTCCACCCCCCCCCCTCCACCTTCCTCCCCCCACTTCCTCCTCCCCATCCCCCTTCCTCCTCCCCATCCCCCTTCCTCCTCCCCCCCTCCACCTTCATCAAAAAGGCAGCCAACATCATCAGAGACCCACACCATCCTGGCCACACACTCATTTCACCACTGCCACCAGGAAGAAGGTACAGGAGCCTGAAGACTGTAACGTCCAGGTTCAGGAACAGCTTCTTCCCTCCAGCCATCAGGCTATTAAACACGACAACAAATAAGCTCTGAACTCCAATAGACTATTATTATTATTGCACTATATTTGTTTACTTATTATGTGTGCATGTGTATATATACACACTGAATTTATTTGTCTCCCGTTATGTACTATGTTTACATATTCTGTTGTGCTGCGGCAAGTTAGAATGTCATTGTCCTGTCTGGGACACATAACAACAAAACTCTCTTGACACCCTCCCACAGCACTGGTGCACCCACCCCGCCCCTATTCACAAAGCTGCCTTGTCTCCACCTCCTCCCCATTCACAAAGCCGCCTTGTCGGCACCCCTCTCCATTCACAAAGCTGCCATGCCCGCCTCCGACTACACTCCTTAAAATTCACCAAACACCAATGCAACTAAACCTACACGTTTGCAGAGGACACCACTGCAGAGGGCCAGATATCGGATAATAATGAGATTAGGTAAGGATTGAGAACTTTGCAATGGTGCCAAGTTAACAACCCCTCTTATAACATCAGCAAGGCAGAAACATAGAAACATAGAAACATAGAAATTAGGTGCAGGAGTAGGCCATTCGGCCCTTCGAGCCTGCACCGCCATTCAATATGATCATGGCTGATCATCCAACTCAGTATCCCGTACCTGCCTTCTCTCCATACCCTCTGATCCCCTTAGCCACAAGGGCCACATCTAACTCCCTCTTAAATATAGCTAATGAACTGGCCTCGACTACCCTCTGTGGCAGAGAGTTCCAGAGATTCACCACTCTCTGTGTGAAAAAAGTTCTTCTCATCTCGGTTTTAAAGGATTTCCCCCTTATCCTTAAGCTGTGACCCCTTGTCCTGGACTTCCCCAACATCGGGAGCAATCTTCCTGCATCTAGCCTGTCCAACCCCTTAAGAATTTTATAAGTTTCTATAAGATCCCCTCTCAATCTCCTAAATTCTAGAGAGTATAAACCAAGTCTATCCAGTCTTTCTTCATAAGACAGTCCTGACATCCCAGGAATCAGTCTGGTGAACCTTCTCTGCACTCCCTCTATGGCAATAATGTCCTTCCTCAGATTTGGAGACCAAAACTGTACGCAATACTCCAGGTGTGGTCTCACCAAGACCCTGTACAACTGCAGTAGAACCTCCCTGCTCCTATACTCAAAACCTTTTGCTATGAAAGCTAACATACCATTCGCTTTCTTCACTGCCTGCTGCACCTGCATGCCTACTTTCAATGACTGGTGTACCATGACACCCAGGTCAGAAACAGTGATTGATTTCACAAAACAAAGTGGTAAGCATTGCCCGGTCTACACTGATGGCTCCAAAATAGAGATGAGATAAAGCTTCAAATTCCTAGGAATAAATGTCACCATCAATTTAGCCTGAACGAGATTAGGAAGTCCGGCATGTCCCCTACAAGCCTCACCGACTTCTACAGAAGGCATTTTATTGGGAAGCATCACAGCATTGTTTGGGAACAGATCTATCCAAGACCACGAGAAATTTTAGATAGTTGTGGACACAGCCCATCCATCACACACACAAACCAACCTCCCTTCCATTTCAATCAGACTTTCATGTTAGTTCGAGTTCAAGTTCACATGTATTGTCACATGCACCAATTAAGGTACAGTGATATTTGAGTTACCATACAGCCGTACAAGTAAAAAAGAACACAATACGAAATAAATTTAACATAAACATCCACCACAGTGGAAACAACATTCCTCACTGTGATGGAAGGTTTTTAAGTAAAATCTTTGCACTAAATATTGTTCCTTTATCTCTGCTAAATATTGTTCCTTTAGTTCATAATTGTCAGTTGACGATTATAAACGAAACATCTCTTTCCCCTGCCAACATCGCCACCCTGATGGACACACAATTCTCCCACCATCTCACCACTGATCATTGCTCCTCTCTCGTCCTTTGAATGCTCATTCCCCATTTGCAGACCCCTATAAACCTTCCCATCTCTATGACCCACCTCCAGGCCCCTACACCTCCCCACATTCAGTTATATCCTCCATCGCTCTCGACCATACACTTTTCCAGTTATATCTCCCGGTCTATCCCTCTTCCCACACTCAGATCTCACTCTCTCTCCAGCTCCTACTCCTATATAAACATATAACAATTACAGCACGGACACAGGCCATCTCGGCCCTTCTAGTCCGTGCCGAACACTTACTCTCACCTAGTCCCATCTACCTGCACTCAGACCATAACCCTCCATTCCTTTCCCGTCCATATACCTATCCAATTTATTTTTAAATGATAACATCGAACCTGCCTCCACCACTTCCACTGGAAGCTCATTCCACACAGCTACCACTCTCTGAGTAAAGAGGTTCCCCCTCATGTTACCCCGAAACTTTTGTCCCTTAATTCTCAAATCATGTCCTCTTGTTTGAATCTTCCCTACTATCAATGGAAAAAGCTTATCCACGTCAACTCTGTCTATCCCTCTCATCATTTTAAAGACCTCTATCCTCTCCCCACTCTGTTCTCCCTCCAGCCCCTACTCCTCTCCCCACTCAGTTCTCTCTGCCTCTCTTCACACTGTTCCCTGTCGCTCCCGCTCGGCGCTTGCGATCACCGCGGGGGCCGGACGGAGGGGAATCCCCGGCGCAAGCGGCCACTGGGCTGGATGGAGGGGAATCCCCGGCGCAAGCGGCCAATGGGCCGGACGGAGGGGAATCCCCGGCGCAAGCGGCCAATGGGCTGGATGGAGGGGAATCCCCGGCGCAAGCGGCCACTGGGCTGGACGGAGGGGAATCCCCGGCGCAAGCGGCCACTGGGCCGGACGGAGGGGAATCCCCGGCGCAAGCGGCCACTGGGCTGGATGGAGGGGAATCCCCGGCGCAAGCGGCCACTGGGCTGGACGGAGGGGAATCCCCGGCGCAAGCGGCCACTGGGCCGGATGGAGGGGGATCCCCGGCGCAAGCGGCCACTGGGCCGGACGGAGGGGAATCCCCGGCGCAAGCGGCCACTGGGCCGGACGGAGGGGAATCCCCGGCGCAAGCGGCCAATGGGCTGGATGGAGGGGAATCCCCGGCGCAAGCGGCCACTGGGCCGGACGGAGGGGAATCCCCGGCGCAAGCGGCCACTGGGCCGGCGCTTCCGCATCGGCTTTGGGCCAATCCCAAGGGCGCATTTAGCGTCGACTGTGACGCGATCCCATCGCCCCGGCAACGCCGCCCTGATTGGCCCAAACCCGTCCTGCCCGCGCTCCCATTGGCTGCCGCCACTAGCGATCCGGTGGCCGGGATTGGTGGAGGGAGGAGAGAGATCCAGTGGCTGCAGCGCCGGCCAGGATCCAGTGGGATCGGGTAGACAAGCGGACAGTGGCTGAAAGGTGAGGACACGTCGCCGGGTCACAGCACCCCCTGGTTCGCCGGCATCCGCGGTCCCTGGAGAGGGAAGGAGGGGGAGGGGGAGAGGGAGAGGGAGTGGGAGAGGGAGAGGGAGAGGGAGAGGGAGAGGGAGAGGGAGAGGGAGAGGGAGAGGGAGAGAGAGAGGGAGAGGGAGAGGGAGAGGGAGAGGGAGAGGGAGAGGGAGAGGAGAGGAGAGGGAGAGGGAGAGGGAGAGGGAGAGGGAGGATGAGAGGGAGAGAAGGAAGGAGGGAGGGAGAGCGGGGGAGGGAGGAGAGAGGGAGGGAGGGAGAGGGAGAGGAGAGGGAGAGGGAGAGGGAGAGGGAGAGGGAGAGGGAGAGGGAGAGGGAGAGGGAGAGGAGAGAGGGAGAGAAGGAAGGAGGGAGGGAGAGAGGAAGGGGAGGGGAGGAGAGAGGGAGGGGAGGAGAGAGGGAGAGAAGGAAGGAGGGAGAGAAGGAGGGGAGGGGAGGAGAGAGGGAGGGGAGTAGAGAGGGAGAAAGGGAGGGGAGGAGAGAGGGAGAAAGGGAGGGGAGTGAGGGAGGGAGGGGAGAGAGAGGGAGGGTGAAAGGAAGGGAGGGAGGGAGGGAGGGGATTGACTTGGCGACGGCTCCGCGTCTGTAACATTACTCCGCCGATCCGCTTCTCCAGCTTCCTCCGGCAGCTCATTCCAGATACAAATTCCCCTCTGGGTGAAAGAAGTTGCCCCTGAGGTCCCTCTTAAATCTCTCCCCTCACCTTAAGACTGCGCCCTCTAGCTTTAGAATCCACTAGGCTGGGGCAAAGACTGAGAGCGTTTACTTTATCCGCGTCCCTCCACTGCTCACCATGTAACCCAGTCCCCACAGCTCGTGGTCTCCTAATCTGAGGAAAGACATTCTTGCCATAGAGGGAGTACAGAGAAGGTTCACCAGACTGATTCCTGGTATGGCAGGACTTTCATATGAAGAAAGACTGGATAGACTCGGCTTGTACTCGCTAGAATTTAGAAGATTGAGGGGGGATCTTATAGAAACGTACAAAATTCTTAAGGGGTTGGACAGGCTGGATGCAGGAAGATTGTTCCCGGTGTTGGGGAAGTCCAGAACAAGGGGTCACAGTTTAAGGCTAATGGGGAAAGTCTTTTCGGATCGAGATGAGAACATTTTTTTTCACAGAGAGTGGTGAATCTGTGGAATTCTCTTCCACAGAAGGTAGTTGAGGCCACACTTCATTGGCTATATTTAAGAGGGAGTTAGATGTGGCCCTTGTGGCTAAAGGGATCAGGAGGTATGGAGAGAAGTCAGGTACAGGATACTGAGTTGGATGATCAGCCATGATCATATTGAATGGCGGTGCAGGCTCGAAGTAGCTCTTTCTTCCCAATAACCCTTTCTGGCTTAAGCCCTCCCTTCACCACCTCCAGTTTAAATTCCATTTGGAATATTTTGGAGGAGGAAGAAACCAAGAACCGAATGGCCTCCTCCTGCACCTATTTTCTATGTTTCTATGCTCGGTGTGCCCGGCTGACGCTGTTTCTCACCCCCCAGCACCCCCGACCTGCGTGAGGGGTCCCAGCATGGCCTCTCGATCCAGGGACTCGGTGAAGAGGGAGCCGCCCAGTCAGTTGAAGGTGAGGCACGCCATCCCGCTGACCAGAGACACGCAGGGAATCTACAGCCTGGCGCTCTCTGGCGACGGTCACCAGCTCATTGTCGGCTTCGGCAACGGAGCCATCCAGGTATTGCTGCCTACCCCCACCCGAGTCTCACCGCTGACCCTTGCTCTCTGACCCTAACCCTTACACTCTGACCCTCATCCCATGCACTCTGACCCTCGCCCCTAACCCGTACACTCTGACCCTCACCTCATGCACTCTGACCCTCGCCCCTAACCCTTACACTCTGACCCTGACCCCATGCACTCTGACCCTCGTCCCTGACGCTTACACTCGCCCCTAACCCTTACACTCTGACCCTCACCCCATGCACTCTGACCCTTGCCCCTGATGCTTACACTCGCCCCTAACCCTTACACTCTGACCCTCGCCCCATGCACTCTGACTCTCGTCCCTGACACTCCGACCCTAACCCTTACACTCTTACCCTCGCCCCTGATGCTTATACTCGCCCCTAACACTTGCACTCCGACTCTCACCCCATGCACTCTGATCCTCGCCCTGACACTGACCTTCACCCCTGACCCTTACACCCTGACTCTCACCCCATGCACTCTGTCCCTCGCCCCCGACACTCTGACCCTAACCCTTATACTATGACCTTAACTCCCTCCACCACAGCATCGCCTCCATCCCTCCCACTGTCGCTGCCCCTGTGTCTCCCCGCTGACCCCTGTGTCTCCCCACTGACCCCATGTGACTGTTCCGTCTACTGTTCTACTGTTTTCTTTCTAGTTTTTTTTTTAAATTGCTGTTTTTTTTCCTTTTTCCTTCCTCCTACAATATGTAAAAGAATATGTGATTCTGTTCCATTCTGTTTGTAGTTTCTTTGTTTGTTTTTTGCACAAATTCCGCGAGCATTTGCCACTTTTCATTTCACTGCACATTTCGTATGTGTATGTGACGAATAAACTTGACTTGACTGGAGGCTGCAGCGAATCGTCCGATCAGCAGAGAAGATTATTGGCTGTAACCTTCCCTCCATTGATGAACTGTACACTGCAAGGGCCAGGAAGCGAGCGGGCAAGATCGTTTCTGACCCCTCTCACCCTGGCCACAAACTCTTTGAATCACTTCCCTCTGGAAGGCGACTCCGGACTGTCAAAGCTGCCACAGCCAGACATAAAAACAGCTTTTATCCACGAGTAGTTGCTCTACTGAACAGCCAAAAATCTGTAGCCTCCCTTTGATCTGGTATTTTGTTGGTTCACATGCTTGATCAATGGTGTTTTATCATTAGTTTTATTATTATTAATGTTTAGTGTTTTCTGAGTCATTCGTAACTGTCACTGTATGTCATGTTGTTACTTGTGGGTGGAGCACCAAGGTAAATTCCTTGTATGTGAATACTTGGCCGATAAACGTACTTACTTACTTGACTTGACTCTCCCAGGCGGTGGACCCAGACGTTGGTAAGCCGTTGCGGGACCTGTTCAGCGGCGGCGTTTCGCGCCAGGCCACCACAGGGCTCTGCTTCCACCCGACAGACAACAGCCACCTGATCGCCGTGGGAGCGGAGGGCACCGTCGCTGTCTATAACACCCAGACCGCGACCTGTGTCACCAGCTTCACAGGTGGGGTCAGGGGGCAGAACCTCCCATGGGTGGGGTCAGGAGTCAGCCACAGGTGGGGTCAGGGGTTAGCACCACAGATGGGGTCAGGGGTTAGCACCACAGATGGGGTCAGGGGTTAGCACCACAGATGGGGTCAGGGGTTAGCACCACAGATGGGGTCAGGGGTTAGCACCACAGATGGGGTCAGGGGTTAGTACCATAGATGGGGTCAGGGGTTAGCACCACAGGTGGGGTCAGGGGTCAGCCACAGGTGGGGTCGGGGGTTAGCACCACAGATGGGGTCAGCACTACAGGTGGGGTCAGGGGTCAGCCAAGGTGGGGTCAGGGACCATCACCTGCGGGATTGAGCCCCCCCCCTCATGTGTGATCTCCTTCCCCTGAACGTGACAGGCGGGGAGACGGGGGGGGGGGGGGGGGGGGGGGAGTGGGGAGGGCAGGGAAGGGTAATGATTCTGTCCCTCTCTCCCCCCTGACCTTTGCTCTCCTGACCTCTGCTCTCCCCTGACCTCTGCTATTCCCTGACCTTTGCTCCCCCTGACCTCTGCTCTCCGCCTGACCTCTGCTCTCCCCTGACCTGTTATCCCCTGACCTCTACTCTCCCCTGACCTCTGCTCTCCCTCTGACCTCTGCTCTCCCCCTGACCTCTGCTCTCCCCCCTGCCATCTCCCCTCTTCCCCCAGAGGAGGACAACCAGCTCTACACGGTCGACATCTCGGCCGACGGCTCCACATTCGCCACCGCCGGCCGCAACCGCGGTATCAAGATATACGATGCCCGAAACAACCAGGTGAGGGGTCAGGGGTCAGAGTTCGGGGGGGAACGATGTCAGGCTACGGTGCCAGTTTTGGGGATCGCAGTCCCCTTCCCGGGCACTTTCCCTTGCAACCGCAAGAAATGCTACACTTGTTGCTTTACCTCCCCCCTCGACTCCATTCAAGGACCCAAGCAGTCGTTCCAGGTGCGACAGAGGTTCACCTGCATCTCCTCCAACCTCATCTATTGCATCCGCTGCTCTAGATGTCAGCTGATCTACATCGGTGAGACCAAGCGTAGGCTTGGCGATCGTTTCGCCGAACTCCTCCGCTCAGTCCGCATTAACCAACCTGACCTCCCGGTGGCTCAGCACTTCAACTCCCCCTCCCATTCCGAATCTGACCTCCCTGTGCTGGGACTCCTCCATGGCCAGAGTGAGAACCACCGGAAATTGGAGGAACAGCACCTCATATTCCGCTTGGGCAGTCTGCATCCTAGTGGCATAAACAATGAATTCTCCAATTTCCGGTAGCCCTTGCTGTCTCCTCCCCTTCTCAGCTCTCCCTCAGCCCTCGGGCTCCTCCTCTTCCTTTTTCCTTTCTTCTCCCTGCCCCCCACCCCCACCCTCCATCAGTCTGAAGAAGGGTTTCAGCCCGAAATGTCGCCTATTTCCTTCGCTCCATAGATGCTGCTGTACCCGCTGAGTTTCTCCAGCATTTTTGTCTACCTTCGATTTTCCAGCATCTGCAGTTCTTTCCTAAACAGTTCAGACCAGGGTCAGAGTTCAGTGTGGGGGTCATGGTTCAGACTGGGCTGTGTGGTGGGGTCACGGTTTGACCTGTGCCCCTGCAGCTGATCAACGTGCTGGAGCCAGCAGACTATGTGACGAGTGGGAAGGAGCTACGTCCCATTGATGGCCACACTCGCCGCATCTACGCCCTGCGCTTCCACCCCCAGGAGCGCCACATCTTCGTGTCCGGCGGCTGGGACGACTCCATCAAGGTGAGGGGCCGCGACCCCCGCTGAGCTCCTCTGACCCCAGACTGACCTCTCCTGCGCTGACACCAGACCGACCCCCACTGACCCCGGACCGACCCTGCACTGACCCCAGAGCAACCCACACTGACCCTGGACTGACCCCAGGCTGACCCCAGACCGACCCCCACTGACCCCGCACCGACACCGCACTGACCCGACCGTCCTCCACTGACCCCGGACTGACCCCCCACTGACCCCAGAGCAACCCCCACTGACACCAGACCGACCCCACACTGACCCTGGACTGACCTCAGACCATCCTGCACTGACCCCAGACCGACCCCCACTGACCCCGTCTCTCTTGCCAGATCTGGGACAAGCGAATGGCGAGCGAGGCTCGAAAGGTCATCAACGGCCCCCACATCTGTGGCCCCGGCATCGACATCAAGGTAACCACCGGCAACTGAGTGGTGGGGGGGGGGTCACCGCTCTGTTCCGTGTTGTTGATGTCTGGGTCTGTTCCGTGTTGTTGATGTCTGGGTCTGTCCCGTGTTGTTGATGTCTGGGTCTGTCCCGTGTTATTGATGTCTGGGTCTGTTCCGTGTTGTTGATGTCTGGGTCTGTTCTGTGTTGTTGATGTCTGGGTCTGTTCCGTGTTGTTGATGTCTGGGTCTGTTCCGTGTTGTTGATGTCTGGGTCTGTTCCGTTTTGTTGATGTCTGGGTCAGTTCCGTGTTGTTGATGTCTGGGTCTGTCCCGTGTTGTTGATGTCTGGGTCTGTTCCGTGTTGTTGATGTCTGGGTCTGTTCTGTGTTGTTGATGTCTGGGTCTGTTCCGTGTTGTTGATGTCTGGGTCTGTTCTGTGTTGTTGATGTCTGGGTCTGTTCCGTGTTGTTGATGTCTGGGTCTGTCCCGTGTTGTTGATGTCTGGGTCTGTTCCGTGTTATTGATGTCTGGGTCTGTCCCGTGTTGTTGATGTCTGGGTCTGTTCCGTGTTGATGTCTGGGTCTGTTCCGTGTTGTTGATGTCTGGGTCTGTTCCGTGTTGTTGATGTCTGGGTCTGTTCCGTGTTGTTGATGTCTGGGTCTGTCGGGAGCAGCTGTCCACCCGCCCTGTAAACTTTCTGCTTTCCTTTGATCAGAACAACAAGATCCTGACGGGCTCGTGGGTAGCTCGCAACGCTCTGCAGATCTGGGACTTTCGGAAAACAACGCCGGAGAAGAGCATTGTGTTCCCCTCAGACCTGGATCATGGGGAGTTCATCTACTCTGCTCGATACTGCACTGGAGACACTGTGCTCGCTGGTGGCAGTGGGACTAACAGTGCTCAGGCCGTCAACATCAAGACCGATGCGGTGAGACCTGGCAGTGGCTGTAACAGTGCTGGGGAGGGACAGTCTCACTGGCCAGGTTGCTACTGGCCTGGGTCAGTCTCTGGCCTGGGTCAGACTCCACTGGCTATGGGTCAGGCTACACTGGCCTGGGTCAGACTACACTGGCCTGGGTCAGTGACTGGCCTGGGTCAGACTACACTGGCTATGGGTCAGGCTACACTGGCCTGGGTCAGACTACACTGGCCTGGGTCAGCGACTGGCCTGGGTCAGACTACACTGGCTATGGGTCAGGCTACACTGGCCTGGGTCAGACTACACTGGCCTGGGTCAGACTACACTGGCCTGGGTCAGACTCCACTGGCTATGGTCAGACTCCACTGGCCTGGGTCAGTCTGCACTGGCCTGGGTAAGTCTCCACTGGCCTGGGTCAGACTGCACTGGCCTGGGTCAGACTGCACTGGCCTGGGTCAGTCTCCACTGGCCTGGGTCAGTCTCCACTGGCCTGGGTCAGACTGCACTGGTCTGGGTCAGTCTCCACTGGCCTGGGTCAGACTGCACTGGCCTGGGTCAGTGACTGGCCTGGGTCAGACTACACTGGACTGGGTCAGTCTCCACTGGCCTGGGTCAGTCTCCACTGGCCTGGGTCAGTCTCCACTGGCCTGGGTCAGTCTCCACTGGCCTGGGTCAGTCTCCACTGGCCTGGGTCAGTCTCCACTGGCCTGGGTCAGTGTCCACTGGCCAGGGTCAGTCACTTGAATCGGTATTACTGTTGAGTAAAGATAGAATTTAGAAGATTGAGGGGGGATCTTATAGAAACTTACAAAATTCTTAAGGGGTTGGACAGGCTAGATGCAGGAAGATTGTTCCCAATGTTGGGGAAGTCCAGAACTAGGGGTCACAGTTTAAGGATAAGGGGGAATTCTTTTACCGAGATGAGCAAAACATTTTTCACACAGAGAGTGGTGAATCTGTGGAATTCTCTGCCACAGAAGGTAACTGAGGCCAATTCATTGGCTATATTTAAGAGGGAGTTAGATGTGGCCCTTGTGGCTAAAGGGATCAGGGGGTATGGAGAGAAGGCAGGTACAGGATACTGAGTTGGATGATCAGCCATGATCATATTGAATGGCGGTGCAGGCTCGAAGGGCCGAATGGCCTACTCCTGCACCTATTGTCTATGGTTCTATGTTTCTATAACTACAGAGGCATAAGGGAGGAGCTGGCTAAAGATGATCGGAAAGGGGCCAAGGCAGGTATGGGACAAATGTTTGGGAAGTAATTCAAAGACGTAGGATATTTTCATCCCAAAGAAGAAGAAATGTAGCAATGACAGAATGAGGCAACCGTGGCTGGCAACTGAAGTCAGGACAACACAAAGCAAAAGAGAAGGAATATAAAATGGCAAAGATTAGTGGGAAGATAAATGACTCAGAAGCTTTTAAAAACCACCAGAAGAAAACTAAAAAAGCAATCAAGGGAGGGAAGGAGAAATATGAATATCCCTGGGATGGTGGGACTGTCGTATGAGGAAAGATTGAAAAAACTAGGCTTGTATTCACTGGAGTTTATAAGGATGAGGGGGAATCTTATAGAAACATATAAAATTATAAAAGGACTGGGCAAGCTAGATGCTGGAAAAATGTTCCCAATGTTGGGCGAGTCCAGAACCAGGGGCCACAGTCTTAGAATAAAGGGGAGCTCATTTAAGACTGAGGTGAGAAAAAACTTTTCCACCCAGAGAGTTGTGAATTTGTGGAATTCCCTGCCACAGAGGGCAGTGGAGGCCAAGTCACTGGATGGATTTAAGAGAGTTAGATACTCTAGGGGCTAGTGTAGTCAAGGGATATGGGGAGAAGGCAGGCACAGGTTATTGATTGGGGATGATCAGCCATGATCACAATGAATGGCCTCCTCCTGCACCTATTTTCTATGTTTCTATGAAGGTAAATTAGCAATGATATAAAAGAGGATAAGAGAGCCCACAGTGGACATTGGACCACTGGAAAATGATGTTGAAGTATTGGCTTCATCATGACTTCCTGACTCGTACTCGGTGCCACAACCTTTGAAGACAAGCATACAATATGCCTTCTTTGCCACCTTCAGAGTTATGGACTTGCAACCAAGATCCTTGTGCATCAATGCTGTTGAGGGCTATTTGACCTGCATTAGGGCAACACCTCATATTTGCTTGGATTAAACTCCAGCTGTCATTTCTCTGCTCATTTCCGGAGCTGCTCTACAGAATTTTTGTAGTTCATCCATGCAGTCTTTAAATGTCTTCCATTGCATATCCACCGTCAACCCTTTTAGAATTAATTGCCAGTCAATCTTGGCCAATTCACCTCTCATACCCTCAAAGTTACCTTTCTTTAAGTTCAGAACCATTGTTTCTGAATTAACAATGTCACTCTCCAAGGTTAACAAGGTTAATTTCCGGGATGGCAGGACTGTCATATGTTGAGAGAATGGGGCAGCTGGGTTTGTACACTCTGGAGTTTAGAAGGATGAGAGAGGATCTCATTGAAACATATAAGATTGTTAAGGGCTTGGACACACTAGAGGCAGGAAACATGTTCCTGGTGTTGGGGGAGTACAGAACCAGGGGCCACAGTTTAAGAATAAGGAGTTGATCATGGGGAACAAGGATATGGCGGACCAATTGAATAACTACTTTGGTTCCGTCTTCACTAAGGAAGACATAAATAATCTGCCGGAAATAGCAGGGGACCACGGGTCAAAGGAGTTGGAGGAATTGAGTGAAATCCAGGTTAGTCGGGAAGTGGTGTTGGGTAAATTGAATGGATTAAAGGCCGATAAATCCCCAGGGCCAGATAGGCTGCATCCCAGAGTACTTAAAGAAGTAGCTCCAGAAATAGTGGATGCATTAGTAATAATCTTTCAAAACTCTTTAGATTCTGGAGTAGTTCCTGAGGATTGGCGGGTAGCAAACGTAACCCCACTTTTTAAGAAGGGAGGGAGAGAGAAAACGGGGAATTACAGACCAGTTAGTCTAACATCGGTAGTGGGGAAACTGCTAGAGTCAATTATTAAAGATGGGATAGCAGCACATTTGGAAAGTGGTGGAATCATTGGACAAAGTCAGCATGGATTTACGAAAGGTAAATCATGTCAGACGAATCTTATTGAATTTTTCGAGGATGCAACTAGTAGCGTGGATAGGGGAGAACCAGTGGATGTGGTGTATCTGGACATCCAGAAGGCTTTCGACAAGGTCCCACATAAGAGATTAGTATACAAACTTAAAGCACACGGCATTGGGGGTTCAGTATTGATGTGGATAGAGAACTGGCTGGCAAACAGGAAGCAAAGAGTAGGAGTAAACGGGTCCTTTTCACAATGGCAGGCAGTGACTAGTGGGGTACCGCAAGGCTCAGTGCTGGGACCCCAGCTATTTACAATATATATTAATGATCTGGATGAGGGAATTGAAGGCAATATCTCCAAGTTTGCAGATGACACTAAGCTGGGGGGCAGTGTTAGCTGTGAGGAGGATGCTAGGAGACTGCAAGGTGACTTGGATAGGCTGGGTGAGTGGGCAAATGTTTGGCAGATGCAGTATAATGTGGATAAATGTGAGGTTATCCATTTTGGTGGCAAAAACAGGAAAGCAGGCTATTATCTAAATGGTGGCCGATTAGGAAAAGGGGAGATGCAGCGAGACCTGGGTGTCATGGTACACCAGTCATTGAAAGTAGGCATGCAGGTGCAGCAGGCAGTGAAGAAAGCGAATGGTATGTTAGCTTTCATAGCAAAAGGATTTGAGTATAGCAGCAGGGAGGTTCTACTGCAGTTGTACAGGGTCTTGATGAGACCACACCTGGAGTATTGCATACAGTTTTGGTCTCCAAATCTGAGGAAGGACATTATTGCCATAGAGGGAGTGCAGAGAAGGTTCACCAGACTGATTCCTGGGATGTCAGGACTGTCTTATGAAGAAAGACTGGATAGACTTGGTTTATACTCTCTAGAATTTAAGAGATTGAGAGGGGATCTTATAGAAACGTACAAAATTCTTAAGGGGTTGGACAGGCTAGATGCAGGAAGATTGTTCCCGATGTTGGGGAAGTCCAGGACAAGGGGTCACAGCTTAAGGATAAGGGGGAAATCTTTTAAAACCGAGATGAGAAGAACTTTTTTCACACAGAGAATGGTGAATCTCTGGAACTCTCTGCCGCAGAGGGTAGTCGAGGCCAGTTCATTGGCTATATTTAAAAGGGAGTTAGATGTGGCCCTTGTGGCTAAGGGGATCAGAGGGTATGGAGAGAAGGCAGGTACGGGATTCTGAGTTGGATGATCAGCCATGATCATATTGAATGGCGGTGCAGGCTCGAAGGGCCGAATGGCCTACTCCTGCACCTAATTTCTATGTTTCTATGTTCTAAACCTACGCTGCACTCCCTCAATGGCAAGAATGTCCTTCCTCAAATTAGGGGACCAAAACTGCACACAATACTCCAGGTGTGGTCTCACTAGGGCTCTGTACAACTGCAGAAGGACCTCCTTGCTCCTATATTCGATTCCTCTTGTTATAAAGGCCAACATGCCATTCGCTTTCTTCACTGCCTGCTGTACCTGCATGCTTACTTTGATAGACAGGTATAGGTGTTATCTGTAAACGTGCTAAACCAACCCTGCGTATACGTACAAGTTATTCATATACATCATAAACTGAATCAGCGGCTGAACGTTGGGGTGGATAGAGCTGGCTACATGGTTCATGGGTCGAGGTGAGACGCCGGTTGGGTCCTGGGTCGGGCGTGCTCTAAACTCCGGCGCTGCTAACGTGTTCTCCTCTTGCTGTCAGGTCCTGGGGGAGATTAAACTGCACCGGCACCCGGCACACGTGGTGACCAGCACAATGGACGGTCAAGTGGTGGCAGTGGGTGGTGGCCGCGGGAATCTCCACGTCGGCTACCTGGAGTAAAGAAGCCGGCAAGAGGGAGAGAAGCCGGCGAGAGGGAGAGAAGCCGGCGAGAGGGAGAGAAGCCGGCGACAGGGAGAAACGCCGGCGAGAGGGAAAGAAACGCCAGCGAGACGGAGAGAAGCCGGCAAGAGAAGACAGCGAGGGGCTTGGGGGAGACTGCGGGAGAGACGGCAGCGGTACAGGTGCTGGGCCACTCGCTGCCTGAGTCAATCATATTCTCATTACATGCATGCTTGAACAATGTGTCTGACTGCTAGGTTCTTGTGTGCGCGGTGTCAGAAACATAGAAAATAGGTGGGGGCGCTGTTTCAAGTTAATTTAAGTTTTAAAAATAATGTGGATAAATGGGAGGTTATCCACTTTGATATTAAAACCAGGAAGGCAGATTACTATCTAAATGGCGTCAAGTTGGGAAAAGGGGAATTACAACGGGATCTGGGGGTCCTTGTTCATCAGTCTATGAAAGTAAGCATGCAGGTACAGCAGGCAGCAAAGAAAGCGAATGGCATATTGGTCTTTATAACAAGAGGAGTCGAGTATAGGAGCAAAGTGGTCCTTCTGCAGTTGTACAGGGCCCTAGTGAGACCACACCTGGAATATTGTGTGCAATTTTGGTCCCCTCATTTGAGGAAGGACATTCTTGATATTGAGGGAGTGCAGCATAGGTTTACAAGGTTAATTCCCGGGATGGAGGGACTGTCGTATGCTGAGAGAATGGAGCGGCCGGGCTGGGATTGTACACTCTGGAGTTTAGAAGGATGAGAGGATATCTTATTGAAACATATAAGATTGTTAAGGGTTTAGAAACATAGAAATTAGGTGCAGGAGTAGGCCATTCAGCCCTTCGAACCTGCACCGCCATTCAAAATGATCATGGCTGATCATCCAACTCAGTATCCTGTACCTGCCTTCTCTCCATATCCCCTGATCCCTTTAGACACAAGGGCCACATCTAACTCCCTCTTAAATATAGCCAATGAACTGGGCTCAACTACCTTCGGCAAGTTCAAATCTTTTTCTACAATGAAGTAATTCTGTTTGTGCAGGTACATTTTAACCTTGACTGGGCAGCTTTAATGATAAGCTGTTGAAAACAAACATGCCCGATAAAAGCTTGCTTCACTGAAACAACCTACAAGAAGTTGCAGTGTGGATAACACAGAACCCCATTGTGATACTACTGCAATCACCAAACATGGTTGAGGAAAGGGCAGGACTGGCCGATTAATGTTCTGTGGACAGTGGGGATGTAACCGAGAAACAATGAGTCGTATGGCAGTGGGTGGACGGGATATCCTGGATGAATCATCCTACAAGGATAAAGACATACAGGTTTGTAGATTAATTGGCGTGGTATAATTGTAAATTGTCGCCAGTGTGTGTGTAGGATAGTGAGACAATAGGTGCAGGAAAGCCATCCTCGTGAACCAACGCTGCACTCCCTCAATAGCAAGAATGCAATAGATTCAGGGGCAACTTGGGGTGGGAGATTGCAACCTTCGCGTGGCCCGCCCTGTTTCGACGAATGCAATCAACCCGGCGTGTACAATCAAATAAGATCAAATAGAACAAGTTGTCCGACAACTTTAGGCTGTGCACGCCATACGCAAGAAGAAGGAGCAACTTCAGACTACTAGACCGATCTCCCATGAGCTAAGGGACATAGCCCCGATTTCGCAGCCTACCCATTGAAAGTCTGAGGTTAGACACAAAATGGTGGCATCTCCACCTGAAACGTCGCCCATTCCTGCTTCCAGAGATGCTGCCTCACCCGCTGAGTTACTCCAGCATTTTGTATCTACCTTCGATTTTAGCAGCATCTGCAGTTCTTTCTTACACATTCACACTGATTCCTGGGATGTCAGGACTTTCATATGACGAAAGACTGGATAGACTCGGTTTGTACTCGCTAGAATTTAGAAGATTGAGGGAGGATCTTATAGAAACTAACAAAATTCTTAAGGGGTTGGACAGGCTAGATGCAGGAAGATTGTTCCCGATGTTGGGGAAGTCCAGAACAAGGGGTCACAGTTTAAGGATAAGGGGGAAATCTTTTAGGACCGAGATGAGAGAGTGGTGAATCTGTGGAATTCTCTGCCACAGAAAGTAGTTGAGGCCACAGTTCATTGGCTATATTTAAGAGGGAGTTAGATGTGGCCCTTGTGGCTAAAGGGATCAGGGGGTATGGAGAGAAGGCAGGTACAGGATACTGAGTTGGGTGATCAGCCATGATCATATTGAATGGCGGTGCAGGCTCGAAGGGCCGAATGGCCTCTACTCCTGCACCTATTTCGTATGTTGAACTTGCCAGCGCCGAGGACGTGGCGACCTTGGCTATCAGATTGTAGCTCTGTAAGTGGGGCTGTGAGCACGGCGGCAGGCAGGCAGGCAGTATGGAGTCCAGCGCGGACAGCCAGCAGGTTCGCCCACTAAGGGGCTCAATCATCATCCGCTCGCTGACAGACGAGCAGCGAGCCGGCAGGTGTTTGACTCACCTGCGGGCAGGTGAGGAGCTGCAGCTCAGGTACGAGCAGATGTACATGAGCCGCGCCCGGCTGTGTGGCTGGACGGCCGCCTGGTGTGTACTGTCTGTGTGTGGAGCTCTGTGTAGCCGCCTGCACTCGTACAGCCGGCAGCGGGCAGGGGGGAGCACGTTGTCGGGGTCCGCTCTGCTACGGGAGTGTCTGCTAGACGCCGGCCTCATCATCCTCAGCGCCGTGCCTTGGCTCTGCTGCCCGTGGGCTCTGGTGTGCCTGATGTCTGTGGGCTCCGCGCCCTGCCCGATGTGTCCACACTGCATGTGGTGTCTGCCTTGTGTCTGGATCTTGCCCTGCATCTTCTACCTGTGGTGCGTGTGTGTACGGAAACCCGCCACCTTGTCTGTCCTTTACCACCGCTGCTCCTTGGACGGGCAGCGACTGACTGGCGCCCGCGGCTCTCTCTATCACCTCTACCTCAACTACTTGACCTTGAGAATAGGTAGGTGACCTGTGTCCGTCCGTGGAAAGGTAAAGAGCGGGATTACTGTACTGTACAACTGTACAACTTCTACTGCAGTTGTACAGGGTCTTCGTGAGACCACACCTGGAGTATTGCCTACAGTTTTGGTCTCCTAATCTGAGGAAAGACATTGTTGCCATAGAGGGAGTACAGAGAAGGTTCACCAGACTGATTCCTGGGATGTCAGGACTTTGATATGAAGAAAGACTGGATAGACTCGACTTCTACTCGCTAGAATTTAGAAGATTTGGAATCTTATAGAAACGTACAAAATTCTTAAGGGGTTGGACAGGCTAGATGCAGGAAGATTGTTCCCTATGTTGGGGAAGTCCAGAACAAGGGGTCACAGTTTAAGGATAAGGGGGAAGTTTTTTAGGACCGAGATGAGAATTTGTTTTTCACACAGTGAGTGGTAAATCTGTGGAACTCTCTGCTACAGAAAGTAGTTGAGGCCACAGTTCATTGGCTATATTTAAGAGGGAGTTAGATGTGGCCCTTGTGGCTAAAGGGATCAGGGGGTATGGAGAGAAGGCAGGTACAGGATACTGTGTTGGATGATCAGCCATGATCATATTGAATGGCGGTGCAGGCTCGAAGGGCCGAATGGCCTAGTCCAGCACCTATTTTCTATGTTTCTATTACAGACGCGGCTCTCTCTCAACATGTCTTGTGTCACCAGGCAGGTCCAACCTTGTGGCCATTATTGACGGGGTCGACGATGCGCTGGCTGAGAAGGAGCGGCTGCAGAAGGAAGAGCCCTCGCTGGGGAAATGTTGCGCCGAGATCTTCGTGTTCCAGTGTCCGGGGCAGGAGAGGGAGGCAGATCCAGCGGAGGCAGAGGCAGAGGCCCGGCGCCTGAGCGACTATGTGTCTGACTATTTCAGCGCGTCTCAGTGTGCAGGATGTTGGAGTTAGGGCTGTGCTGATCACGACGGTACATTCCATCAGCTGGAGATGACGAGACTTGCCTGCATCATTTATGCACCACGTCCCACTTTTACTCAGAGATGGTGAATTTTAAATCGTCAACTTTCTGAGAAAAGTGCGTGTTTACTGTACAACAGTTGGTCCCTTCTGACTTTCACTTCAATCGCAATAAATACTGTGTTGGCCAGAAGGGCAGGTCTTGGTTTTTATTCAGGGTTTGAGATGTTTGGGGGCACTTTGCACTCGGGCTGGTAATATCAGGACCGTCAATGTCCTTCGCTCACTCGGTGGACTCCTGACAAGGTCATGACATTACAGCTTGTCACTACAACAAATAGTCCTCTGTCATTTTCGCCACCTCCAACGTGACCCCACCACTCGCCACATCTTCCCATCTCCCCCCCTGTCTGTTTCCGCAAAGACCGCTCCCTCTGTAACTCTCTGGTCAATTCTTCCCCTCCCTCCCGCATCACCCCCTGCCCGGACACTTTCCCTTGCAACCGCAAGAGATGCTACACTTGTCGCTTTACCTCCCCCCTCGACTCCATTCAAGGACCCAAGCAGTCATTCCAGTTGCGGCAGAGGTTCACCTGCAACTCCTCCAACCTCAATCATTGCATCCGCTGCTCTAGATGTCAGCTGATCTACACCGGTGAGACCAAGTGGAGGCTTGGCGATTGTTTCGCCGAACACCTCCGCTCGGTTCGCAATAACCAACCTGATCTCCCGGTGGCTCAGCACTTCAACTCCCCCTTCCATTCCGAATCCGACCTCTGTCCTGGGCCTCCTCCATGGCCAGAGCGAGCACCACCGGAAATTGGAGGGGCAGCACCTCATGTTCTGCTTGGGCAGTCTGCACCCTAGCGGCATAAACATTGAATTCTACAATTTCCGGTAGCCCTTCTGTCTCCTCCCCTTCTCAGCTCTCCCTCAGCCCTCAGGGCTACTCCTCTTCCTTTCTCCTTTTCTCCCCGCCCCCCCCCCCCATTCCCCATCCTACATCAGTCTGAAGAAGGGTTTTGGCCTGAAACGTTGCCTATTTCCTTCGCTCCATAGATGCTGCTGCACCCGCTGAGTTTCTTCAGCACTTTTGTCTACCTATGACATTACAGCTTCCCGGGTACAGGATGGGTACGATTGTTGTGGAGAGAGTGCAGCGCAGATTCACCCGGATGGTGTCTGGAATGGAGTATTTCAGTTATGAGGCGGCAGAGATTGGGTTTACTTGGGTAGGACGGATGAGAGATAGGCATATTGAAGGGTCAGATGGTAATGACAGGTTCGTATGTTGGAGGTAGACAAAAATGGTGGAGAAACGCAGCGGGTGAGGCAGCATCTAGGGAGCGAAGGAATAGGCAACGTGAGGGGGGTGTCTGCAAGCAAAGAATGTCACTGTGCTTAGTCACATGTATACCTTCCTCCCTAAGTCCCACCCAAGTAACTTCACCGGACAGTGTGTCGAGGCTTACAGTACAGACACTGGCCCTTCGGCCCAACATCCATGCCGACTAACATACCCCATCTAACCTCGTTCCATTAGCCCATATTTAGCCCACATCCCTCTGATCCCTTTATATGTGGAGCTGCACACTAAATCTCGTTGCACTGACGTGCAATGACAATAAAAGATATATTATTATTATTATTATTATATTATGTATCTGGATCTGGATGTAGTTCGCTGAAAAGCTCTAGGTAGAGCATCACTGGACCATTTTTTATACTGGACAATTTTTACATTTTTATCAAGCCACATAACCTACAAACCTGTAGGTCTTTGGAGTGTGGGAGGAAACCGAAGATCTCGAAGAAAACCCACACCGATCACGGGGAGAACATACAAACTCCATACATACAGCACCCGTAGTCGGGATCGAACCCGGGTCTCTGGCGCTGCATTTTGCTGTAAGGCAGCAACACTACCGCTGGGCCACCGTGACTTATGCACCTGTCCAAGTGTTTTTGAAAGATTGTTATTGTACCTGCCTCAACCTCTGCCCGCTCATTCCATATACTAATCACGCTGAGTCTGTCCTATTAAATCTTCTGCTCGCCTCTGGGCTGTCCTTTGTGTGACAAAGTCTGTCCGTGAGTATTCTGAATTCACCACCTTTTTATTATCTCACCAGAGTTCTTGGGTTTGTGTGATGGTGATCAGGATGCCTACAATCCCCGTGGCTGTAGAACACAAACGTGGTACTCTGCTGTGGGATCAACACTTCTGTGGAGGCAAGGTAATGGGAATGACGGGTTAGTGGTGCCAGTGCTTACAGCCAGCCAGGAAGCATCATCAACAGACAGCCTTGTCCCACAGCATTCACTAACTAAACCCCCGGCCCTCTCCCCCTAGCTGTTTGTTACACGCAAGCTCTGCTGGATATACACTTTATCCAAACATCAGCTTCCAAATCTTCATGACTTTGTACGGACTGTATTAGAAATGGGAGCGTATGTAGCTTGTTTAGCTCTCCCACTTTGAGCATCAGAGGTATGTGGCCAGCCTTGTTGTTCTGATCCTATCTGGATTTGGTTCAGGAAGTCTAACACATATTCCCCTTTTTCATTATCTTATCACAGACTTCATTTAACTAAGTGTTTTAATCGCAGTGTGTTATCAGCCCACACTTCCCCTCACGCCATTTGATTTTGGCTTGTATTACTGTCTACACAGCTGCCGACTTTCCCTTTCCCTTTGTATTCACTGGAGTTTAGAAGGATGAGGGGATATCTTATAGAAACATATAACATTATAAAAGGACCGGACAAGCTAGATGCAGGAAAAATGTTCCCAATGTTGGGCGAGTCCAGAACCAGGGGCCACAGTCTTAGAATAAAGGGGATGTCATTTAAGACTGAGGTGAGAAAAAACTTTTTCACCCAGAGAGTTGTGAATCTGTGGAATTCCCTGCCACAGAGGGCAGTGGAGGCCAAGTCACTGGATGGATTTAAGAGAGAGTTAGATAGAGCTCTAGGGGCTAGTGGAGTCAAGGGATATGGGGAGAAGGCAGGCACGGGTTATTGATAGGGGGCGATCAGCCATGATTACAATGAATGGCGGTGCTGGCTCGATGAAGGGCCGAATGGCCTCCTCCTGCACCTATTTTCTATGTTTCTCTGCACCTCGCCATTGGGCTGATACTGGCATCAAGGTCTAAGGGAAAACTCAAACTCACCTGCCTCTGAGCTTTTCAGTTTAAACGCGATGGTACTCTACTGAGTCTGCGAACAATCGTCCACGACCTCACTGTGAATAAAACATGAGAAGGGTTGTGTTAATGTGGGGTTTCCCGGCCTTCTATCACTTCAGCGAGCTGTGAGTATTGGTCGGCATGCGGCTGCTGGGTTCATTACCACAGCTGGAGAGTTGCCAATGTTACAGTCATGCTCCAAGCTGGTCTAGTGCCCAGATCCCCAATAACTCCAGCCAAAACTGTGGCAGTCCCACGCTCTTCACCGAAGAGAAGAATGGACTATGTCAACAGCATTGACACTTGCCACACAGAAGATTGATTAATGATCTGTGGAATTCTCTGAGAAAGTTATGAGAATATGATTAGGGAATTGATAGTAATGTCGATGAAGGAGTTGGATTAGCTGAACTGATGTGAGATATCAAACATACCGTTGTGTATTGTTCTCTCAGCTTCACGTAGCAGCAGCTAACATACCATTGGCTTTCTTCACTGCCTGCTGCACCTGCATGCCTACTTTCAATGACTGGTGTACCATGACACCCAGATCTCATTGCATCTCCCATTTTCCTAATCAGCCACCATTCAGATAATAGTCTACTTTCCTGCTCTTGCCACCAAAGTGGATAACCTCACATTTATCCACATTATACTGTTTATTTTACACAGTGGGTGGTGCTGGTTGCTGGGGGCGATGGTGGAGGCAGGTGTGATATTTCACAGGTTTGGGATAGGCAGGTGACTGAGGGATATGGATTATGTGTGTTGTGCAGGCGGATGAGAGATGGCTTTGGCATCATGTTTGGTTTGGAAAAACATATTGGGCTGATGGGTTTGTTCGTGTGATGCTCTAATGATGGGGGGGGGGGGGGGGGGGGGGGGAGGCGTGAGCAGAACAAATTATTGGAGGAAAGTAAAGGTGAGAGTGGCTGTGGACACTTACTGGACTTGACGAAGATGAGGAAAGGCACACCGACAGCATAAATGTAAATCACCAGGGTGGTGGCTGCCACCCCCAAAACATTCTCTCCTGACTGTCCACAATTCCTAACTGTGGGCACAAAAGCACAGGTACTCCGTTATTCACCCACACATCAATAATACTGAGAATGAATAATACTTCATCAATTATTATGCAAGGATATATCTGGATAAAATTAATATAATCTGCCTATTGTAACGGAGGATGATGGTGCAAACAGCCTTCACTACAAAATTATTCCCAACAGCTGTCACTACAGAAACTTTGTGCATCTCCCCCAGAAACCCATCCTCACGAGACATCCCCTCGAAGCTCACCCCTCCATAACCCCTCCGAAACTCACCACCCCTCCAGACATCCTCCCCAACACACGTCCCCCCTCTATACCCCCCCAACCCACGTCCCCCTCCATAACCCCCCTGAAACTCACCACCCCTCCCTAACCCCCCCGACACACGTCCCCCCTCTATACGTCCCCCTCTATACCCCCCTTCTACACTCTCCCCTCTACACCCCCCTCTATACCCCCCCTTTACACACCCCCTCTATACCCCCCCTACACTCTCCCCTCTATACCCCCCTCTACACTCTCCCCTCTATACCCCCTCTACACTCTCCCCTCTATACCCCCTCTACACTCTCCCCTCTATACCCCTTCTACACTCTCCCCTCTATACCCCCCTCTACACCCCCCTCTATACCCCCCCCTTTACATACCCCCTCTATACCCCCTCTACACTCACCCCTCTACACACACACCCCTACTCTCCCCTCTATACCCCACCTCTATTCACCCCTCTACACTCTCCCCTCTACACACCCCCTCTACACACCCCCTCTACACACCCCCTCTACACACCCCCTCTACACTCTCCCCTCTATACACCCCTCTACACTCTACCCTCTACACACACCCCTCTACTCTCTCCCCTCTATACCCCCTCTACACCCCCCTCTATACCCCCTCTACACCCCCCTCTACACCCCCCTCTACACTCTCCCCTCTACACTCTCCCCTCTATACCCCCCCTCTGTACACCCCTCTACACAACCCCTCTACACTCTCCCCTCTACACACACCCTCTGAAACGCTGTTCTTTGTCATCAGTACTCACGGGAACGTTGTCCCTGGTAGAGTGGTATGGATGAAAGGAAAATGGCACAGACTTCATACACCAGAAAAATGTTGCGTTGATCTGTCAGTGTGTGAAGCGCAAGACATAAGTTAGATACAAGTCCCGGTGTTTTCTCAGCCTGAGACAATGTACTTGCTGATTTTATACCAGGCCAAGGCTAGTGGGGCTTGCTCACCCCCTCACCTCAATGCAATGTCCTCAAGTTTTTCATAGTCATAGAATGATACAGTTTGGAAACGGGCCCTTCGGCCCAACATGCCCCCACTGGCGAATATGTCCCAGCTACACTAGTCCCATCTGCCTGCGTTTGGTCCATATCCCTCCAAACCTGTCCTATCCATGTACCTAATTTGACATTTCTACCCGGTATAAAGGACCGTGATTGTCTGCCCTATCTTTGACTCACATCATTTAATGAACTTCCATCAGTTTACTCCTTGGCCTGCAACGCTCCAGAGAATTCAACCTCTTCTTATATCTAATGCCCTCTAATCTAGACAGCATCCTGGTGAATCTCGACTGCACCCTCTGCATCTTTCCTGTAATACAGTGAGCAGAGCTGCACGACACTCCAAACATGGTTTAATCATGTTTTATACGGCTTTAAAATGAGTTATTCACTTGTATACACAATGCTTCAAATGACAGACAAGCATACCACCAGAGCTGCTTCTTTTCCACCCTATCCACTTGTTTTACCACCTTCACAGTCATTGGACCTATCACAGAGCCAAGGCATGTGACAGGAAACTACTGGGGGAACCCACGCGGTCACAAGGAGAACGTGCAAACACTACTCAGACAGCAGCAGAGGTCGGGATTGAACCCAGATCACTGAAGCTATGAGGCAAAGCACATCTAATTGCACCTCCTTACCGTTCACAACCCTCTCCACTCTGAGGCAATCCTTATGTTAAAAGCAGCCCTGGGTAAACAGCAAGGTGGCACCACTGAAAGACACACTCAAGTGTGGCAGAGCTAAAGCATCATCAGATCCAAACCACTGTCCTTGACCAGGGCTGACACTCGGACGATGTCCCCATTTGAACATTTTAAAGAATAAAACATTTCAATGCTGTGCAGTGATGAACATTTCTCTGGAGTGTATCCCAAATTCTGGTATCCCAGCTGGTCCCTAGAATCTCAGGAGCAGGATGGTCAGAGGGCTGGGGAGAAGTTACAATCATGAATAGTATCCATCTGACTGGATAGCACACAAACACTCTACCTCGGTACACATGACAATAAGCACTAAATTAAATGTAACGGTTTAAACTTACATCTCTTTAACAAAAACGATCTTTTGAGTTGGTTTTCAGGTTGGAGGTATATCAGGAGAACATATACAATCATTGTTAACGCAGTGACAAATATCAAGCCTTCGAGAACTTTGTACATGGTGGAAAAGTCTGCAAAAAGACAAGGGTTGAAGTGAGGATTTTAGTGAGGTTTGATGATCAGTAACAATCTGAATGTTGGGTGAGATATGTTGGCCACACCTACACAAGCCAGCTCAGTCACCCAACACCATCCCAGCTGGATTGGCTCCATGCTTCTGCTCATCCCCTTTCCCACATTTGCCTGAATTCAAAGGATGCCCCTTTCTCAGCTCAGCCCCACCTGCTCTAGCGAGTAAACTTGCAAACATTAAAAACCCTCAGAAAAAATCCTTCATTGTCATGTTCCATATCGCAGAATCTATATCAGAAATTATGAATTCTGGTTTCAGATTTACCACAAGACTCAGAAAACTAAAGACAAACATTTGCATTGTATAGAACAGTGCAGCACAGCAGCAGGCCATTTGGCCCACAAAGGGAACCTGACCTGATAGAAGAAAAAAAAAGAATTGCATAGATAGTGTAGACAGTCAGAGGATGGAAATATCAAATACTAGAGGGCACAGCTTTAAGACAATAGATAATAGACAATAAGTGCAGGAGTAGGCCATTCGGCCCTTCGAGCCAGCACCATCATTCAATGTGATCATGGCTGATCATCCCCAATCAGTACCCCGTTCCTGCCTTCTCCACATATCCCCTGACTCCGCTATCTTTAAGAGCCCTATCGAACTCTCTCTTGAAAGTATCCAGAGAACCGGCCTCCACCGCCTTCTGAGGCAGAGAATTCCACAGACTCACAACTCTTTGTGAGAAAAAATGTTTCCTCGTCTCCGTTCTAAATGGCTTACCCTTATTCTTAAACTATGGCCCCTGGTTCTGGATTCCCCCAACATCGGGAACATGCTTCCTGCCTCTAGCGTGTCTATATTAATGATTTGGATGAGGGAATTGAATGCAACATCTCCAGGTTTGCGGATGACACGAAGCTGGGGGGCAGTATTAGCTGTGAGGAAGATGCTAGGAGGCTGCAAGGTGACTTGGATAGGCTGGGTGAGTGGGCAAATGCATGGCAGATGCAGTCTAATGTGGATAAATGTGAGGTTATCCACTTTGGTGGCAAAAACAGGAAAGTAGACTATTATCTAAATGGTGGCCGATTAGGAAAAGGGGAGATGCAACGAGACCTGGGTGTCATGGTACACCAGTCATTGAAAGTAGGCATGCAGGTGCAGCAGGCAGTGAAGAAAGCGAATGGTATGTTAGCATTCATAGCAAAAGGATTTGAGTATAGGAGCAGGGAGATTCTACTGCAGTTGTACAGGGTCTTGGTGAGACCACACCTGGAGTATTGCGTACAGTTTTGGTCTCCTAATCTGAGGAAAGACATTCTTGCCATAGAGGGAGTACAGAGAAGGTTCACCAGACTGATTTCTGGGATGTCAGGACTTTCATATGAAGAAAGACTGGATAGACTCGGCTTGTACGTGTTAGAATTTAGAAGATTGAGGGGGGATCTTATAGAAACTTACAAAATTCTTAAGGGGTTGGACAGGCTAGATGCAGGAAGATTGCTCCTGATGTTGGGGAAGTCCAGAACAAGGGGTCACAGTTTAAGGATAAGGGGGAAATCTTTTAGGACCGAGATGAGAAAAACATTTTTCACACAGAGAGTGGTGAATCTGTGGAATTCTCTGCCACAGAAGGTAGTTGAGGCCAGTTCATTAGGTATATTTAAGAGGAAGTTAGATGTGGCCCTTGTGGCTAAAGGGATCAGGGGGTATGGAGAGAAGGCAGGTACAGGATACTGAGTTGGATGATCAGCCATGATCATATTGAATGGCGGTGCAGGCTCGAAGGGCTGAATGGCCTACTCCTGCACCTAATTTCTATGTTTCTATGTTTCTAAACCCTTAACAATCTTATATGTTTCAATAAGATATCCTCTCATCCTTCTAAACTCCAGAGTGTACAATCCCAGCCCAGCCGCTCCATTCTCTCAGCATATGACAGTCCCTCCATCCCGGGAATTAACCTTGTAAACCTACGCTGCACTCCCTCAATATCAAGAATGTCCTTCCTCAAATGAGGGGACCAAAAACTGCACACAATACTCCAGGTGCGGTCTCACTAGGGCCCTGTACAAGGAGCCCCCAGATCCCGTTGTAATTCCCCTTTTCCCAACTTGACGCCATTTAGATAGTAATCTGCCTTCCTGGTTTTAATATCAAAGTGGATAACCTCACATTTATCCACATTATTTTTAAAACTTAAATTAACTTGAAACAGCGCCCCCACTTCCCCGGCCCCACCTGCGCAGTTGGGGGAGGCTCGTCAGCCCTGCGCGTGCACAGTGGGCCCGGTATCCGTGCGTGCACAGTTGGGGCCTTTCACGATTTTCAGATCGGCATCTGAAAATTGAGGAGGGGAGGGGGAAGAGAGAGGAGGGGATGAGCGCAGGAGGAAGCAGAGGAGGGTTGGTGGAGAGTAGGGAGGGGGAGGTTAATGGAGGAGGGGACTCGGGGACTGAAGAGGGAGAGTGAGATGCGTTCACATTGATCTTATATTTCACAAGTTGTTGCCATTTTAAACTTTTAAAAGGTTGCACGCACGCTCCCACTTGCCGGCCGCGCCTGCGCAGATGGGGGAGGGTTGCCGTGACTCGCGTCACAGCGGGGATCTCTGGCGTCACAACGGGAACCCATCAGCCGTACCTGCGTAGTTGGGGGCTATGGGTGAGTGGTGGAATATTGCGTTGGGGGAACGAGCCCAATGGGTCCGCGCTTGGTTTACGATATACTTTCCCCTTACATCTGATCTCCCAACGTGCAACGTCACACACTTATCCGCATTAATGTATGTACAAGATCCAAAGGCCACATCCAATAACAGGACAATTAGCACATATTCACCAAACACAGATTTGTGGCTTGTCAGATTCTGAAGAAGGGTCTCGATCTGAGATGCTGCCTGACTCGCTGAGTTACTCCAGCACTCTGTGAAATGTCACCTATCCATGTTCTCCACAGATGCTGCCTGACGCACTGGGTGACTCCAGCACTTTGTGAAACGCATCTATCCATGTTCTCCACAGATGCTGCCTGACCCGCTGAGTTACTCCAGCACTCCAGCCCCCCATTATCCAGCAGCAGGACCCTAAACTGAGCTCCTTGGTTTTGGCTGCACCGAGCTTCATGTGTCCCTAGCACGTACTCCTAGTGTGGAGTGGGCCAGTCGGTAACATTCACTGATGGACATCTTACTCTGCTGCGAGACCAACACGTTTTGGGCAGACTAGTTCTAAGTGCAAGTTGGTATTTTGCCCCACTCCATCAAAATAAGCACTACACAGCAAAACTCTCAGACGAGTTCAATGTGTGGACATGCATCTCAGCTAGACCAAGGGACACTCTCTATCTCATGGATAATAATAATAATAATAATAACTTTATTTATAAAGCACTTTAAACAACTGCAGTTGCCACAAAGTGCTGTACATGAGAACTCATGAACAAAAAGCTATTACAAACAATTAAAAACCATTAAAAACCGTAAAACGAAGGACTATAAAAAACACACTAAAAATTAAAAGACATTAAAAGCACTAAAAACAGGAGCAATGCCTCAGCCAGTGTCGAAAGCCAAAGAATAAAAATGTGTTTTTAGGGAGGATTTGAAGATGGACAGTGAGGGGGCCTGTCTGATGTGCAACGGCAAGGTGTTCCAGAGTGCCGGAGCAGCAACAGAAAAGGCTCTATCCCCTCTGAGCTTCCGCTTAGACCTTGGTACCTCAAGGAGCAGCTGATCAGCTGACCTGAGGCACCGGGCAGGAGCATATAGGTGGAGCAGCTCAGAGAGGTAAGGCGGGGCGAGCCCATTCCATGTATGGCAAAGAAATGAGGCTGTTGTGAGAATGTAAAGACAAAGATGTTGCAGCACTTACTTGGATCAACCAGGCAGAAGAGTGCTGCCACCAGTAAGAAGACAAAGGAGATGAGCTGGAAGAAGACGAAGAGAGCTGTCAGCTGTACATGTCGCTTGTGAACTGGAGGCACAAACAGATAGTTCTCATTTCACAACATATCAACCACGTGTAATGCACAACTGTCTGATACAATGAGTTTGTATAAAAGGTGCACCTGTTACCTCGGTAAGCACCCAGAGCATAAAAGATGATGAAGGCCGATGCACCAAAGGTTGTTACTGTGCTGATCAGCGAGAGAACAGACAACACAAACGAATATTGGTGGAGGTCTATCAATCCTGGAGCAAGAAATGAGAATCAGTCTCAATACAGTTTACAAAGTTACATCACAACTGACGGAAAGCTGATTCTGGCTGTCAGGTTACTGGTTAAAAGGATTTCCAGGAAAATTCATAGATACATAGACAATTGGTACAGGAGTAGGCCATTTGGCCCTTCGAGCCAGCACCGTCATTCACTTTGATCATGGTCGATCATCCCTAATCAGTACCCTGTTCCTGCTTTCTCCCCATACCCCTTGATTCTGTGAGCACTGAGCTCTATCTAACATTCAGATCAGAATGTGCTGCACCATGACAGCGTGAGGACTATGACCAGTGCTCTGGGGAGTTTCAGACATTTGGAAAGGCGTCGTAACGGATTAGAATCAAAGACTGATGGACAACATCTCGAGTGGCACAGCACAGAAACAGACCCTCTGTCCCACCATGGAAGTGATGGTTATTGGGTTAATCTACACTCATTCCACCTTCATGCAACAGGACTGTATCACAGAACACAAAAGAGTATTTTGCATCTGTATCCCCGACGACCAGGACATGGAGGGAAGTGAAAATAGAAAAAATGCTGGAGTAACTCAGCGGGTCAGGCAGCATCTGTGGAGAACATGGATAGGTGACGTTTCACAGAGTGCTGGAGTAACTCAGCGGGTCAGGCAGCATCTGTGGAGAACATGGATAGGTGACGTTTCACAGAGTGCTGGAGTAACTGAGTGGGTCAGACAGCATCTGTGGGGAACATGGATAGGTGACGTTTCACAGAGTGCTGGAGTAAGTCAGCGGGTCAGGCAGCATCTGTGGAGAACATGGATAGGTGACGTTTCACAGAGTGCTGGAGTAACTCAGCGGGTCAGGCAGCATCTGTGGAGAACATGGATAGGTGACGTTTCACAGAGTGCTGGAGTAACTCAGCGGGTCAGGCAGCATCTGTGGAGAACATGGATAGGTGACGTTTCACAGAGTGCTGGAGTAACTCAGCGGGTCAGGCAGCAGCTGTGGAGAGGGCTGGCTGACGTTTGGGGTCAAGACACTTCTTCAGACTGGAGTTACGTGAGATCAGTGTGAGGAATACTAACATGCTAGGGCAGTTTAAAGTTAAAATGGCAGTGGAGGCTGCTGAAGAGATTGGTGGGTAAATCCCTGGAGCCGGATGGGATCTACCCCAGCTTATTGAGAGGCAAAAGAGAAGATCACTGATAAACATCATTACAACTCTTCGAGCAACAAGTGAGGTTGCAGAGGACTGGAGAGTAGCCAGGACATGAAGACTTTGGAGGTTGCAGAAGGGGTTTACCTGAACGCTGCCTGGATTAGAGGTTGGTGGCTACAGATAGGTTGGGAAAAACTTGGCTTGTTTTCTCTGGAGAGTTGGAGAATGAGGGGAGGGAGGCCTGATAGATGTACATCTATTTTCAGGCACCTTCAGTTCCATAGCTTTGTTGTATTATATTGTTGATAACCCCTTTGCTGGACTAACAGAGGGCATGGCCTCGGGGGGGGGGGGGGGGGGGGGGGGGGGTGAAACCAGCCCACAAAGTTGACCTTGGAAGTTGGCTATGGGAACAGAGAGTTGCAGAGACAAGCAGCCGCAGAAGTTGATCCCCATGAGCTTGAGATTGGCGGCATATTTTCAGGGGGACCTTCGGGGGAGAGTTCAAGTGCACTCTTGTAATTTAGTCCTGTATAAAGGAGGTGGTGGACCACTACTTGACAGAAAGTCGGTGGTGGAGCTGCATTTAAAGTATATGGTACCTGTAATCATTGAACACTCTTAAATGAGAGACATAGATAGGTGAGAGGGGGAACATTTAAAGGAGATTTGCAGGGCAGGTTCTTTTTACACAGAGGTCAGGGTGCCTGGAACACATTGCCAAGGGCAGTGGTGGAGGCAGACTACAATAGTGGCATTTAAGAGGCTTTTTAGATAGACTTATTGACATGCGGGAAATGAACCGTGTGCTGCCAGAGATTAGTTTAACTTGGCACAGACATTGTTGGCTAAAGGGTGTGTTTTATTCCTGCACCGTACTGTTATATGAGTATGCCAAATGCCTTCTTGATCAAACTATCTGTGTTGCTTCTTTCAGGAAACTATGGACTTGGACTCCAAGATCCCTGGTTACCTCAATGCTACAAAGGGTACTGCTTTTATTCTATACTTTCCTCTTATAGTTGACCTCCCAAAGTGCAACACCATAGTTATAAAAGGCTGAAAATGTATCAGTGCAGGAGCATGAATATTGTGAGTTATCCAACACACAAATAGTTCAATTGGACCATTGTTAAACTCACCCTTAATAAGAAGTAGACGATTACAAACTCACCCTCAATTAGAAGTACATGGGATCCGTGGTTCTCACTGATCTTGTTTTTGATGACACATGTGTACGTTTCACAGTTAGCCACACGAGCACTGTTAAAACTCACTGTTCTGTTGCTGGATGATATTTTATAAACCTTGCTGTTACGCATAGCTACGCCGCCTTTCAACCATAAAATTGTGTCTGTTTCCCCATTTTTCACAATACATTTAAGACGTATAATTTGATTAATGTCAATTCGAGTTTGGATTATCAGAGGCACTTTCAACATTTCTGCATCAAAAAAGAACAAATGAAAGCAACAAAGAAACTTGTACTGATAAAACTTTGATGTCAGACAGTTACATATTGGACCGAGAGAGAAGAGCGGAGAGATTGGGAAGAGAGAGAGTGAAAGAGAGCAGAGGGAGAAGAGAGGAAGAGAAGAAGGGGGGGGGGGGGGGAAGTGGGGCTAGAGAGGGAAAAAACATTGTACCATCCACCATATCTATGCTTAATGACATTCTTCCAAAAGGGCAAATGACTAGAACTGTGCATGATAATCAAGTGTGGTCTCACCACACCGACTTCTACAATTGCAACAAGATTTCCCAGTTCCTGTACTCAATATGTGTAGGAAGGAACTGCAGAAGATGGACACAAAAATCTGGAGTAACTAAGCGAGTCAGACAGTGTCTCTGGAGAAAAGGAATATGTGAAGTTTCGGGTCTGAAGAAGCGTCTCGACCCAAAACGTCACCTATTCCTTTTCTCCAGAGATGCTGTCCGATCCGCTTAGTTACTCCAGCTTTTTGTTTCTATCTCCAATACTCAGTACCGTCCGATGATGGCAAGAATTGCCAATCTTTCTTCACCATCCTGTCTACCTCTGTTGCCACTTTCAGGAAACTATGCATTTATACCACAGGTCTCTCTGTTTCTGCAACACTCTTCAGAGCTCGACCATTTACTACAATTCAGATTCAGATATACACCAGAGGGCAATAAGGAGCCTTGCTTGCATTAAGCTATAACGTACACAGTATACATAATGACACATACTATAATAAACAAGTGAAAAACAGCAGAACAAAGCAAAGTTTGTTGTGCAAAACAAAATTAACGTACCATGTACCAGAATAACCAAATGAGGAAGTTAAAATATAGTCATAGTCATACAACATAGAAACAGGCCATTCGGCCCACCTAATCCATGCTAACCAAGAAGCCCCATCTACACTGGTCCCATCTGCCTGCATAATAGTACATGGCACCAACTCCGGGAAGGGTAGTGAATGAAAGGCCGATTGGTTCAGGAGCCTGATAGCAGTGGGGAAAGTGCTGTTCACAAGTCTGGGTTTCTGGACTTTCCAGCTCCTGTATCTTCTCTCAAAAGGAAGGGCCGAATGGCCTAGTCCTGCACCTATTGTCTGTTGAAAGGGGAATGATCAGGGTCTCAGGCAGACTGGATAATACTAAGAGCCTTCCTGATGTGATGCATCGTGAAGATGGGTGATGCAAGGAAGTGACCAGCCTATTATAGACTGGACTGTGTCCACCACAGCCAGGAGGTCGAGAGCAGAGCAGTTGCCACAACCTATCAGAATAGTTTCAAAAGGACATCTGTAGAAGTTCGAAAGAAATCCTTGAGGATATGCCAAATGTTCTCAGATGCTCAAGGGCGCAGATACACTGACATGTTTAAAAGAGAAACAAGGAACTGTTGATGCTGACTTACAAAAAAAGACAGAAAGTGCTGGAGCAATTCAGTGGGTCAGGCAGCATCTATGGACAACACGGACATTTTGTGTTGGGACCCTTCTTCAGAGTGATTGTGGGAGTTTGGGAAGGAGGCTTCTGTCTTGCCAGGTTCCCTGGATGGAGGCGACGGAGTTTGTATAGGGATAGTTGTCACATCTCTTGCAGTTGCAGGGGAAAGTACCCGGGGAAAGGGTGGTTTGGGTGGGTAGGGATGAACGAGGGAGGGCATATGTTGGAGGTGGTGGAAAGATCAGAGAATGACGTGTTGTTTGCAGAGGTTGGTGGGGTGAACAATGAAGACAAGGGGAATTATATCCTGGTTTCCCCTGGGAGGAGGGGGAGCGAGTGGTGAGAGGGGTCCATCTATGACAGCAGGGTGGAAACCACATTTACTAAATAGGTCATGTCAGATGTCCTAGAATGGAAATATCATCCTGGGAGCAGATGCAGCGGAGACGGAGGCAATGAAATGGGGGATAGTGTCTTTGCAAGAGGCAGGACGGGAAGAGATGTAGTTCAGATAAAGGTTGGTAGCAGATGTCAGTCTGTCCTCTGTGATGGAGACAGAGAGATCAAGAAAGGGGAGAGAGGTTTCAGAGAGAGTCTGTGAATTTGAGGGCAGGGTAGAAGTTAGTGATAAAGTTAATGACTTCTGCATGAGTGCAGGAAGCAGTCGTCGATGTAGTGGAGAAACAATAGAGAAGGCGCCAGTGTGTGTTTGGAACAAGGACTGTTCGATGTAACCAACGAAAAGGAAGGCATAGCTGGGGCCCATGCAAGTACCATTGGCCACATCTTTACCTTGGAGAAAGTGAGGAGTCAAAAGAGAAGTTGTTGAGGGTGAGGCCAAGTTCTGCCCGTTGGAGGAGAGAGAGAGAGAGAAAGAGAGAGGGAGAGGATGGAAGAGAGGGAGAGAGGGAGAGAGAGAGAAAGAAAGAAAGAGAGGGAGAGAGAGTACAAGGGAAAGCACAGGCATGTGGAATACTGTATATTGTCCCTCTTGCCACAGTTGAGAAATGGTTGATCATTGACTTACCTTGAATGTAAAGAATGCTGTGATAGTGACTTTTCTTTCCATCCAAGCCAGGGTACGATATGAGAGTCTCATAAATCCCACTGTCTGCCAGATCTGCATTTAGCAACTGGAGAGATGCACTAGTCATGTTGTACACGACACGAAGCTGGTAGAAGTCACCATAGTGGACATCGGTTGTCCCAAAGGTGTGAACCAAAATGACACTGTGAACAGAAGGATGTAGAACTGACCAGGTGATTGTGGTTCCAGATTCAAGCTGCATGCCAGTGTAGCCCACCAACGTAACATTGGATAAACGGATGGCAGAAACATATGTGACTCCGGTAGATTCCTCTTGATTGAATACTGAGTAAACTACAAGAAACAAATCATCACAGATGTTAATACATTTTGCAGTGAACCAGTGGATCACAATCAGTGCTCAGAGAAGATTGGAAGTAATTGATTGGCCTTGCATTTCCCCTGCAGGGCAGCACATGTATCACTGACTACACCAGCACCTTCATGTACACAGTACTTGCACCAAGCCCATACCAACACAAAGTACCACAGGTATGAACCACCCCCCCCACCCTCTCATCCCCTGAACCCACATCAAGTCCAGCAACATGGAGGGCAAATGCAATGCGAGCATTTATTTATAGAGGACTAGAATATAAAAACAGGGATGTAATGCTGAAGATTTTTAAGGTGCTGGTCGGGCCACATTTGGAGTATTGTGAGCAATTTTGGACCTCATATCTGAGGAAGGATGTGCTGGCACTGGAGAGGGTCCAGTGGAAGCTTACAATAATGATCCCAGAAATGATCACCCACCCCCACACTGTCCCCACCCCACACTGTCCCCACCCCCACACTGTCTCCACCCCCAACACTGTCCCCACCCCCACACTGTCCCCACCCCCACACTGTCCCCACCCCCACACTGTCCCCACCCCCACACTGTCCCCACCCCCACATTGTCCTCCCATTGACCACATTGTCCCCACATTGACCATATTGTCCACACTGTCCACATTGTCCACTGTCCCCACATTGTCCTCACTGTCCCCACATTGTCCACACTGTCCACGTTGTCCACACTGTCCCCACATTGTCCACACTGTCCACGTTGTCCACATTGTCCCCACATTGACCATATTGTCCACACTGTCCACATTGTCCACACTGTCCCCACATTGTCCACACTGTCCACGTTGTCCACACTGTCCCCACATTGTCCACATTGTCCACTGTCCCCACATTGTCCACACTGTCCACATTGTCCACTGTCCCCACATTGTCCACTGTCCACGTTGTCCACATTGTCCCCACATTGACCATATTGTCCACACTGTCCCCACATTGTCCACTGTCCCCACATTGTCCACACTGTCCACGTTGTCCACATTGTCCCCACATTGTCCACATTGTCCACTGTCCACGTTGTCCACTGTCCCCACATTGACCACATTGTCCACATTGTCCACACTGTCCACGTTGTCCACTGTCCCCACATTGTCCACATTGACCACATTGTCCACACTGTCCACGTTGTCCACACTGTCCCCACATTGTCCACACTGTCCACATTGTCCACATTGTCCACATTGACCACATTGACCACATTGTCCACATTGTCCACATTGTCCACATTGTCCACATTGACCACACTGTCCACATTGACCACACTGTCCACATTGACCACATTGACCACACTGTCCACATTGTCCACATTGACCACATTGACCATATTGTCCCCACATTGACCACAATGTCCCCACAATGTCCCCACATTGACCACATTGTCCACATTGTCCACATTGACCACATTGCCCACATTGTCCACATTGACCACATTGACCATATTGTCCCCACATTGACCACATTGACCACATTGTCCACATTGTCCACATTGTCCACATTGTCCACATTGTCCACATTGACCACATTGACCACATTGACCATATTGTCCCCACATTGACCACAATGTCCCCACAATGTCCCCACATTGACCACATTGTCCACATTGACCACATTGTCCACACTGTGCCCACATTGACCACATTGTCCACATTGTCCACATTGACCACATTGACCACATTGACCATATTGTCCCCACATTGACCACAATGTCCCCACAATGTCCCCACATTGACCACATTGACCACATTGTCCACATTGTCCACACTGTGCCCACATTGACCACATTGTGCACATTGTCCACATTGACCACATTGTCCACATTGACCACATTATCCACATTGACCACATTGACCACATTGTCCACATTGACCACAATGTCCCCACAATGTCCCCACATTGACCACAATGTCCCCACATTGACCACATTGTCCACAATGTCCCCACATTGACCACATTGACCACATTGACCACAATGTCCCCACATTGTCCACATTGACCACATTGTCCACATTGACCACATTGACCACATTGACCACATTGTCCACATTGTCCACATTGACCACATTGGCCACATTGTCCACATTGACCATATTGTCCACATTGACCACATTGTCCACATTGACCACATTGTCCACATTGACCACATTGTCCACATTGTCCACATTGACCACATTGTCCACATTGTCCCCACATTGACCACATTGACCACATTGTCCACATTGACCACATTGTCCACATTGACCACATTGTCCACAGTCCACATTGACCACATTGACCACAATGTCCCCACATTGACCACATTGTCCACATTGACCACATTGTCCACATTGACCACATTGTCCTCATTGACCACATTGTCCACACTGTCCACATTGACCACATTGTCCACATTGACCACATTGTCCACACTGTCCACATTGACCACATTGACCACACTGTCCCCACATTGTCCACATTGACCACATTGACCACATTGTCCACACTGTCCCCACATTGTCCACATTGACCACATTGACCACATTGTCCACATTGTCCACATTGACCACATTGACCACATTGTCCACATTGACCACATTGTCCACATTGACCACATTGACCACATTGACCACATTGTCCACATTGACCACATTGACCACGTTGTCCACATTGTCACACTGTCCACATTGACCACAATGTCCCCACATTGACCACATTGTCCACATTGACCACATTGTCCACATTGACCACATTGTCCACATTGACCACATTGTCCACACTGTCCACATTGACCACATTGTCCACATTGACCACATTGACCACACTGTCCCCACATTGACCACATTGACCACATTGACCATATTGTCCCCACATTGACCACAATGCCCCCACATTGACCACATTGTCCACATTGACCACATTGACCACAATGTCCCCACAATGTCTCCACATTGTCCACATTGACCACATTGTCCACATTGACCACATTGACCACATTGTCCACATTCACCACACTGTCCCCACATTGTCCACATTGACCACATTGACCATATTGTCCCCACATTGACCACAATGTCCCCACAATGTCCACATTGACCACATTGTCCACATTGACCACATTGACCACAATGTCCACATTGACCACATTGACCACATTGACCACATTGACCATATTGTCCCCACATTGACCACAATGTCCCCACAATGTCCCCACATTGACCACATTGACCACATTGACCACATTGACCATATTGTCCCCACATTGACCACAATGTCCCCACATTGACCACATTGACCACACTGTCCACATTGACCACATTGACCACACTGTCCACATTGACCACACACCGGGCCAGACCATCACCATCATCATCAACATCAACATCAACATCACTCGGGGCCGGAGAAACATTTTTTCCGCTCGAGCGCCGCCAACGGCCAAAGTTTCCCGCCTCCTCGCGCCGCCGCCAGAGCGCCCCCAGTGGCGGGTCCGGGCGGTGCAGCTGCTCCAGAGCGCCCCCAGTGGCGGGTCCGGGCGGTGCAGCTGCTCCAGAGCGCCCCTAGTGGCGGGATCGGGCGGTGCAGCTGCTCCAGAGCGCCCCTAGTGGCGGGACCGGGCGGTGCAGCCGCTCCAGATCGCCCCCCAGTGGCGGGTCCGGGCGGTGCAGCTGCTCCAGAGCGCCCCTAGTGGCGGGATCGGGCGGTGCAGCTGCTCCAGAGCGCCCCTAGTGGCGGGTCCGGGCGGTGCAGCTGCTCCAGAGCGCCCCCAGTGGCGGGTCCGGGCGGTGCAGCTGCTCCAGAGCGCCCCCAGTGGCGGATAGTGTGTGTGTGTGTGTGTGAGTGTGTGTGTGTGTGTGTGTGTGTGTGTGTGTGTGAGTGTGTGTGTGTGTGTGTGTGTGAGTGTGTGTGTGAGTGTGAGTGTGAGTGTGTGTGTGTGTGTGTGTGTGTGTGTATGTGAGGTGTGTGTGTGTGTGTGTGTATGTGAGGGGTGTGTGTGTGTGTATGTGTGTGTGGGTGTGTGTGAGTGTGTGTGTGTGTGTATGTGAGTGTGTGTGAGTGTGTGTGTGAGTGTATGTGAGGTGTGTGTCTGTGTGTGTGTGAGTGTATGTGAGGGGTGTGTGTGTGTGTGTGTGTGTGTGTGTGTGTGTGTGTGTGTATGTGTGTGTGTGTTTGTGTGTGAGTGTGAGTGTGTGTGTGTGTGTGTGTGTGTGTGTGTGTGTGTGTGGCGACGTTTCTGCAGCCTGTCCCCGACTCGGGAACTCCGCAGCGCTGCCGTGAGGAACAAGACCTGTCTATCCCACCCACTCCCCGCCAACCGCGTCCCCATTTACTCAACAAACAACTGGAGACATTTTGCATTGAGATCAACATTTTATTTCATTCTTTAAATGAGCAGTAAAGCGACGGGACATTTGCCCGGGCGGAGGGAGGAGGGGAGGGGGAGCTGGGAGGAGGGGAGGGGGAGCTGGGAGGAGGGGAGGGGGAGCTGGGAGGAGGGGATTAGTTGCAGCTGAGGCGGCTGGACGAGGTTCACACCTGGACGAGGCTCACACCTGGACGAGGCTCACACCTGGACGAGGCTCACATCTACTTGCGCCGAGCCTGGAGCAGCACGCTTGGCGTGGGTGCCACCTCTGTGTAGCTGTTGACCAGAGGGCGGAGCGAGGAGAGTTTGTCGTTCCATTCGAAGGTGCAGTAGTTGGGCCACTTGTCGCCCTTGAAGGTGATGAGTCGCGACCCCGTCTGGTCGACCCCCTGGTAGAGGATCCACACGCCCTGCTTCACTATGTCAGCCGAGACCATGTTATTCATGTCGGCTATCTTCAGGTCATTCACCTGCTCCGTCACTACGCGGACCTCGCCATCGTAGTTCACATTCTGGTACAGGTCGATCTGCGGGTTCATCAGATCCTCATTAACCAGCCGCAGCGAGCTCAGCTTCTGGTTGAAATTACAGCCCAGGGTTTTGTACGAGCCGGGCGCGAAGATAATGAACTCGAGATAATGAACTCGCCCTTGTAGTTCTTATCCGTGAAGCCGACCCAGTGGTGGCCCTCCACCCGCGCCGACTGGGCAGTGTTGTCGAATATCATCGTGGACAGGTCCGTCTCATTCCTCACAAACTGCTTGGCCTGCCCGTTGAAGTCGGGTTGGTCGTACAGGACGATTTTACTCATGGTTCCCGAGGTATCAGCGCTCCACAAGTCTCCTGTCAGAAGCTGGAGAAACGATGCGCTTCCTCTCCTGCCTCTTCTTCTATGTGGTGTTTTTTGGCGGTTGGCAAACAACTTTTTTGGTGCATTACCGCCACCAACTGGTATGGAGTGTGGATCAAACAACACCATTACATATACTAATAACCTATATCCTTCCGAACAAATTGGTTACCCTAAGAAAATGCAACAGGATTTGATAGCACTTATATGAACTTCCTTGCAAAATATCTACCAAATCAAATTGTATTCTTTCTTTTCTGAACTGCTCACTCATCCGTTCTCTCTCCTCCTCATACCTCTCACAATGTACAATGACATGCTCTATTGTCTCTTCTTGCCCACAGTATTCACATCTACCTGTATTATGCTTGCCTATTATAAAAAGTGTACTGTTCAGACCAGTGTGTCCAAATCTAATTCTTGAGATTACTGTCTCCTCTTTTCTGTTTTTTACTGCACATCTCATTTCTCCCACTTTCCTCTGGACTCTGTAGAACCACCGTCCTTTCCACTCTTCATCCCATTGCTTTTGCCATCTTTCCTTCAGTCTTTGCTTAATAATGTCTTTGATTTCAGTTTTACCTATGTTAATACTTAAATCAATTTTACTTCTTTTTGCTACCTCTTTTGCTACCTTATCTGCCATTTCGTTTCCTCTAATGCCAATGTGTGCTGGTACCCATAAAAATATGACTGTAAGCCCCATCATTTGAATTCTGAATAGTGTTTGTTGTATTTCAATCAAAATGTCTGGTCTACTGTCTGAATGGCTGTGCTGTAAACTCTTTATTGCTAAACCTGAATCTGAGCAAATTACTGTCCTTAAAGGCCTAGTATCCTCGACCCACTGTACCGCTAACAATATTGCAATCATTTCACCTGTGTATACTGAGACCTCATTATTGATCCTCTTCCCTACTTTGATGTGAAATTCTGGTACAATAAATGCTACTCCTACTTTATCTACTGAATCTTTTGATGCATCTGTATAAATTTGGACAAAACTGTAGTATCTGTCAATGTATTCCTGTATGATGACTGAATTATACCTATGTTGTTTATCCTTGTTTTCCTGTTCTAATGTTGTAAAGTCTACTGTTGCATCTGGAAGTATCACTGTTGCATCTGGAAGTATCGATGCGCTTCCTCGGGACTCGGCCACGCTTTTATGTTCATCTCTCACCCACGCATCAGCCGACCCATCCAAACGCTGGTCACCACCTCAGCCACGACGACAACCCGTGCATACAAGGAACTGCAGATGCTGGTTATCAAGGAAAGGCGCAATGTGCTGGAGTGACTCACCGGGTTTCCTCTCTCCCCTCCCTCTCTATATCTCCAATAGCACTGCACATGTAGCTGCCCCTCTCCCCCGCCCTTGCACTCCCTCCAACCCCCCCCCCCGCACCCACCCCACGCCCACCCTCACAAAGCACTTGCTTTACAATCACTGCCGTCTGTTTGATCAAATAACAAGGAAAGCAAAACATGATCAAATAGATTCCAACAGCGTTTGAGGTTCCGCCGAGATCGAAGATCTCCTCAACTAACTTGGATTTATGAGAACAAAACTCAAGTGATAGACGACTCAGCCGACAGATAAAAAGGTGAGGGTTTTCCTTACATTGAGTCTTCTCTGCCACTAGTATCTGTTTGTATCCAGGTGAGGGAAGAACGCTGCCGAAGCTGGGATAAATGTGAGTAACATTGTGTATGGTACGTACTAGCCTGTGGGGGTTTGTATCTCACCAGGATTTCTTATTTTGCATTGTGTATGTTACGCCGTGGATTTGATCTGGGAGGAGGGGAGGGGGAGCATGGAGGAGGGGAGGGGGAGATGTGAGGAGGGGAGGGGGAGCAGGGAGGAGGGGAGGGGGAGCAGGGAGGAGGGGAGGGGGAGCAGGGAGGAGGGGAGGGGGAGCAGGGAGGAGGGGAGGGGGAGCAGGGAGGAGGGGAGGGGGAGATTGAGTCGCTGGGACTCGATTCCTTGGAGAGCAGGAGGATGAGGGGTGATCTTACAGGGGTGGATATAATCATGAGAGGAATAGATCAGGTAGATGCACAGAGGCTCTTGCCCAGAGTAGGGGAATTGAGGACCATAGGTTCTAGGTGCGGGAAAAAGATTTAAGAGGAATCTGAGGGGTAACTTTTTCCACACAAAGGGTGGTGGGTGTATGGAACAAGCTGCCAGAGGAGGTAGTTGAGGCTGGGACCATCCCAACGTTTAAGAGGCACTTAGACTGGTACATGGATAGGACAGGTTTGGAGGGATATGGGCCAAACGCTGGCAGGTGGGACCAGTGTTGCTGGGCATGTTGGCCGGTGCGGGTAAATTGGGCCAAATGGCCTGTTTCCACGCTGTATCACTCTGTGTCGCTGTAACTCAGTGTCTTTGTGTCTCTGTATCACTCTGTGTCGCTGTAACTCAGAGTCTCTGTGTCTCTGTGTCTCTGTGTCTCTGTGTCTCTGTGTCTCTGTGTCTGTTTCTCCGTGTCCCTGTGTCCCCGTGTCCCCGTGTCCCCGTGTCCCCGTGTCCCCGTGTCCCCGTGTCTCCGTGTCTCCGTGTTTCTGTGTTTCTGTGTTTCTGTGTCTCTGTGTCTCTGTGTCTCTGTGTCTCTGTGTCCCAGTGTCTCTGTGTCCCAGTGTCTCTGTGTCCCTGTGTCTGTTTCTCTGTGTCTCTGTGTCTCTGTGTCCCTGTGTCCCTGTGTCCCTGTGTCTCTGTGTCTCTGTGTCTCTGTGTCCCTGTGTCCCTGTGTCCCTGTGTCCCTGTGTCTGTGTCTCTGTGTCTCTGTGTCCCAGTGTCTCTGTGTCCCAGTGTCTCTGTGTCCCAGTGTCTCTGTGTCCCTGTGTCTGTTTCTCTGTGTCTCTGTGTCTCTGTGTCCCTGTGTCCCTGTGTCCCTGTGTCCCTGTGTCTCTGTGTCCCTGTGTCCCTGTGTCTCCGTGTCTCCGTGTCCCCGTGTCCCCGTGTCCCCGTGTCCCCGTGTCCCCGTGTCCCCGTGTCCCCGTGTCTCCGTGTCCCTGTGTCTGTGTCCCTGTGTCCCTGTGTCTGTGTCCCTGTGTCCCTGTGTCTCTGTGTCCCTGTGTCCCTGTGTCCCTGTGTCCCTGTGTCTCTGTGTCCCTGTGTCCCTGTGTCTCTGTGTCTCTGTGTGTCCCTGTGTGTCCCTGTGTCCCTGTGTCCCTGTGTCCCTGTGTCCCTGTGTCTCTGTGTCCCAGTGTCCCAGTGTCCCAGTGTCCCAGTGTCCCAGTGTCCCAGTGTCCCAGTGTCCCAGTGTCCCAGTGTCCCAGTGTCCCAGTGTCCCAGTGTCCCAGTGTCCCAGTGTCCCAGTGTCCCAGTGTCCCAGTGTCTCTGTTTCTCTGTGTCTCTGTGTCCCCGTGTCCCCGTGTCCCCGTGTCCCCGTGTCCCCGTGTCCCCGTGTCCCCGTGTCCCCGTGTCCCCGTGTCCCCGTGTCCCCGTGTCCCCGTGTCCCCGTGTCCCCGTGTCCCCGTGTCCCCGTGTCCCCGTGTCCCCGTGTCCCCGTGTCCCCGTGTCCCTGTGTCTCTGTGTCCCTGTGTCCCAGTGTCTGTGTGTCCCTGTGTCTGTGTGTCTCTGTGTCCCTGTGTCCCTGTGTCTCTGTGTCTCTGTGTCCCTGTGTCCCTGTGTCCCTGTGTCCCTGTGCCCCTGTGCCTCTGTGTCCCTGTGTCCCTGTGTCCCTGTGTCCCAGTGTCCCAGTGTCTCTGTGTCCCTGTGTCCCTGTGTCCCTGTGTCTCCGTGTCTCTTTCTCTGTTTCTCTGTGTCCCTGTGTCCCAGTGTCCCAGTGTCCCTGTGTCTCTGTGTCTCTGTGTCCCTGTGTCTCTGTTTCTCTGTGTCTCTGTTTCTCTGTGTCCCTGTGTCCCTGTGTCCCTGTGTCTCTGTGTCTCTGTTTCTCTGTGTCCCTGTGTCTCTGTGTCTCTGTGTCTCTGTGTCTCTGTGTCCCTGTGTCTCTGTGTCTCTGTGCCTCTGTGTCTCTGTGTCTCTGTGTCTGTTTCTCTGTGTCCCTGTGTCCCTGTGTCTCTGTGTCTCTGCGTCCCTGCGTCCCTGTGTCCCTGTGTCCCTGTGTCTCTGTGTCTCTGTGTCTCTGTGTCCCTGTGTCCCTGTGTCCCTGTGTCTCTGTGTCTCTGTGTCTGTTTCTCTGTGTCTCTGTGTCCCTGTGTCCCTGTGTCCCTGTGTCCCTGTGTCCCTGTGTCCCTGTGTCTCTGTGTCTCTGTGTCTGTTTCTCTGTGTCGCTGTCACTCTGTGTCTCTGTGTCTCTGTGTCCCTGTGTCCCTGTGTCTGTTTCTCTGTGTCCCTGTGTCCCTGTGTCTCTGTGTCCCCGTGTCCCCGTGTCCCTGTGTCCCTGTGTCCCTGTGTCTCTGTGTCTCTGTGTCTCTGTGTCCCTGTGTCCCTGTGTCCCTGTGTCTCTGTGTCTGTTTCTCGGTGTCCCTGTCACTCTGTGTCTCTGTGACTGTGTCTCTGTGTCTCTGTCACTCTGCGACCTCCTGGTCC
>NW_022630520.1:0-2500 GCF_010909765.2 Amblyraja radiata | reverse complement strand
GAGTGGTTAGTGATCAGAGTCCTTCAACCCACAGAAATATCCCACAACAGAACACAGTTCCACAAGCTCACTACCAGGGCTCCTGCGGTGTGTGTGCGTGTGTAGTGTGTGTGTGTGTACGTGTGTCTTTCTGTGTGTATGTGTGTGTGATTTCCTGTGTGTGTGTGCGTGTGTATGCGTGGCAGCATGTGTGTGTGCGTGCGTGTGTGTCTGCTTGTGTGCATGTGCGTGTGTATGTGTATGCACGTGTGTGTGTGTCTTTCTTTGCGTGTGTGTTAGTGTGTGTGTGGCTGCCTGCCTGTGCGTGTGGCTTTGTGTGTGTGTGCGTGTGTGTGTGCGTGTGAGTGTGTGTGTGCGTGTGTGTGTGCGTGTGAGTGTGAGTGTGAGTGTGAGTGTGAGTGTGAGCGTGTGTGTGTGTGTGTGTGTATCTGTGTGTGGGTGAATGTGTGTGTGTGTGTGCGCGCGTGTGCGCGTGTGTGTGTGTGTGTCTGCGTGTGTGTGAGTGTGAGCGTGTGTGTGTGTGTGTGTGTGTGAGCGTGTGTGGGGAGTGAGGAGAGTTTGTTGTTGAAGTTGTGGCAGATGTAGCTGGGCCACTTGTCGACCATGTAGGTGATGAGGCGCGGCCCGGTCAGGTTATGGAGGATTTACACACCCTGCTTCACCTTGTGAGACGAGACCATCTCTTCAATGTCGCCTCTCCGCAGGTTATCCACCTTCTGCAGGACGTTGCTGGACTTGCCCCCGTAGCCCACATGCTCGAACAGACCGATCTCCGGGTTCACCAGCTCCTCGTTCACCAGCCGCAGCGAGCTAATGTTCCGGTTGAACTTGCCCAGGGGCTTGTGGTCGCCGGGCCCCAAGCTCAAGAACTCGCCCTTGAAGTCGGTTCCCATGTAGCGGGGGCATTTGTGATGTCAGTGGAAGCTGCCTGGAGTATCTGTGTGTGTTTCAAAGGGCGGCGTTTTGACTTTTATTGTTTTTTTAATGTAATGATAGATAACGTGAAATATAGCATGAAATGGTTTCAGGATCGGTGCTACTCAATCAGTTCTCTTTTATCTCATCCATAATGGCTCTGGTGATCACAACAACATCTTTTGCTGCATCCGTCTTCATTGTATTTTTTGCTCTGGGGACGTACAGAGGTAACACTTGTACTGTGTAACTCATTATATCTTGAGCTTGTGTATTATGCATCTGTACCCGACGGTGAAATGAGTGTCCGTCTGTCTATCCAGTGCACAAGCGGCTTGTACAGCTGACGGCTTTCTTTGTATTCTTCCAGCTACTCAGCTTGTTCACCTTGTTGTCTACATCACTCTTGTGTATTGTTGATCCAGGTCAGTATCTCAATTGACATCTGGATCTGTTACTTGTCAAATACACCAGGGGGCAATGTCCAGACAGTCATGAAGATATTACATAGAAACATAGAAAATAGGTGCAGGAGTGGGCCATTCGGCCCTTCGAGCCTGCACCGCCATTCAATATGATCATGGCTGATCATCCAACTCAGTATCCTGTACCTGCCTTCTCTCTATACCCCCTGATCCCTTTAGCCACAAGGGCCACATCTAACTCCCTCTTAAATATAGCCAATGGACTGGCCTCAACCAAAGATCCTAGAGCGGAGAGGGGGTGCGCGGCCCGGGGAGAGGGGGGCGCGGCCCGGGGAGAGGGGGGGCGCGGCCCGGGGCAGCGGGGAGAGGGGCATAGGAGGGGGGGAGGTGTGTGTTATATGATTATATACATTTATATCACATTCATGTATGTGTGTTTATAAACATTTTATTCTTTAACAAGAATTAACAGAAGTATGAACTGACAGAATTATGAATCTAACCCTATATCACGCACAAACACTGTTCCCCCACAACATTGATTACACTGCGAGTCGGGTCGGGTGAGGTAGGCTCCGGTTACTAAAATGGGCGGGGAATAATGCCCAGGATCCCCTCCGTAGCTACTACACGTCAGCCCATTGTATTTCGCAGGAGTGGCCTACCTTGCTCTGCTATAAGATCTTTGGCCTCAACTACCTTCTGTGGCAGAGAATTCCATGGATTCACCACTCTCTGTGTGAAAACTGTTTTCCTCATCTCGGTCCTAAAAGATTTCCCCCTTATCCTTAAACTGTGACCCCTTGATCTGGACTTCCCCAACATCGGGAACAATCTTGGGGAAGTCCAGAACAAGGGGTCACATTACAACAATGAACACAAGCTCAATAGAGCAGAATGGGGCAAGGTTGTAATGTAATATGAAATAGTGCACAAAAAAGAATGACAGTAACAGAATGAGGTAAAGTTATGAGTAAGAGTACATGGCAGCCCTGTAGGAACAATACGTTCAGGAGTCTGACAGACGTGAGAAGAAGCTGTATTTATGTCTGGATTTCTGGGCTTTCAAGCTTCTGTATCTTCAGAAGGTAGAAAAGAGAAAAGGGCATGGTCAAGGTGACAGGATCCATGATAATATTTCCTGTCTTACTAATGCCCCG
>NW_022630519.1:160572-183950 GCF_010909765.2 Amblyraja radiata | reverse complement strand
GAGGAGGGGGGGGGGTGAGAGGAGAGGAGGGGGGTGAGAGAGGAGAGGAGGTGAGAGGAGAGGAGGGGGGTGAGAGAGGAGAGGAGGGGGGTGAGAGGAGAGGAGGGAGGGTGAGAGGAGAGGAGGGGGGTGAGAGGAGGGGGGTGTGAGAGGAGAGGAGGAGTGTGAGAGGAGGGGGTGTGAGAGGAGAGGAGGGGGAGGAGAGAGATGAGAGGAGTGAGGAGGGGGGGAGAGAGATGAGGAGGTGAAAGGATGCAAGGGTAGAGACAGAAAGAAAGGGATAGAGGGGGAAAGTGAGGTAAAAAACAGGATGAGAATAGAATAGAAAGAAGAGAACAAGAGTAAAAAGGAGAGGGGGATAGAATACAAAGGAGTTAGATAAAAGGAGAAGAAAGAAAGGATAGAGACAGAGAGAGAGGGAAGGAAAGTGGGAAACAGGACAAGTTGTGAAAAGATGAGAAAAAGAGAAAGAGCCAAGCGATCAGCTGGAGGAAGCCGGTTGGGTCGGGCAGCATCTGTGGGTGGGGAGTCAGGGCGGACTGATGTAGGGTGTTGACCAGAAATGCCAGCCATTCCTTTCCACCCACTGCTGCTGCCTTTGGGTAGATTACGCGTTGGACCAGATTCCAGCGCCGTCAGTCCCTTGAGCCTCACATAGAAACATTGTCTATAGGTGCAGGAGTAGAGGCCATTCGGCCCTTCGAGCCAGCACCATTCGCCATTCATTATGATCACGGCTGATCATCCAACTCAGTATCCTGTACCTGCCTTCTCTCCATACCCCATGATCCCTTTAGCCACAAGGGCCACATCTAACTCCCTCTTAAATATAGCCAATGAACTGGCCTCAACTACCTTCTGTGGCAGAGAATTCCACAGGTTCACCACTCTCTGTGTGAAAAATGTTTTCCTCATCTCGGTCCTAAAAGATTTCCCCCTTATCCTTAAACTGTGACCCCTTGTTCTGGACTTCCCCAACATCGGGAACAATCTTCCTGCCCGGGTGGCACAACGGTTGCTGCCTTACAGCGCCGGATACCCGGGTTCGATCCTGACCACAGGTGTTATCTGTACGGAGTTTGCATGTTCGAACCGTGACCTGTGTGGGTTTTCTCCGGGGGCTCCAGTTTCCTCCCACCCTTCAAACCCTCCCACTCGGCTTGTACTCGCTAGAATTTAGAGGATTGAGGAGGGGTGATCTTATAGAAACTTACAAAATTCTTAAGGGGTTGGACAGGCTAGATGCAGGAAGATTGTTTCCGATGTTGGGGAAGTCCAGGACAAGGGGCCACAGTTTAAGGATAAAGGGGAAATCTTTTAGGACCGAGATGAGAAAATCATTTTTCACACAGAGAGTGGTGAATCTGTGGAATTCTCTGCCACAGAAGGTAGTTGAGGTCACAGTTCATTGGCTATATTTAAGAGGGAGTTAGATGTGGCCCTTGTGGCTAAAGGGAACAGGGGGTATGGAGAGAAGGCAGGGATGGGATACTGAGTTGGATGATCAGCCATGATAATTTTGAATGGCGGTGCAGGCTCGAAGGGCCGAATGGCCTACTCCTGCAGCTATTGCCTATGTTTCTAGGTTTCAAAGACGTACGGGTTTGTAGGTTAATTGGCTAGGTATGGTTGTAAATTGTCCCCAGTTTGTGTAGGATAGTGTTAGTGTGCTGGGCTCACTGGTCGACACGGACTGGGTGGGCTAAAGGGCCTATTTTGACACAGTATCTCTAAACTACAGGGAGGTTGAGCAAGAGAGAGAGAGAGCAAGTGCCAAGAAGATGAGCGACTCTTCCTGGAACTGGTGTGGGACAGTGGGTGTGTGGGAGAGGGATGGAGCACGATGTTCCCTCTGTGAACTGCAGGCAGACATCCTGGGAGATGTCCTGGTCTTCCCAAAACCCCTCGTCCTCCCAGCTCAGCAAGATGTCCGTCGGGGAATGCTCTCAAGTCTACTCCGCCATTCAATCAAGGCTGATCTATCTCTCCCTCTCAACCCCATTCTCCTGCCTTATCCCCATAACCCCTGACACGCGTCCCAAACAAGAATCTATCCGTCTCTGCCTTAAATATATCCATTGATGGCCTCCACCGCCTTCTGTGGCAATGAACTCCACAGATTCACTGAGACCCACTCAAACTAGTGGGATCACAGGGATGTTTAGCCTAAAGATAGGTACGAAGGCTACTGAGAATGACACGACAGCCTCAAGGATGTTTCGGGTTGAGACCCTTCTTCAGGGGAGACTGACTCTCAGTCTGAAGAAGGGTCTCAACCAAAACACCGCCTATTCCTTTTCTCCAGAGATGCTGCCTGACCCGGCTGAGTTACTCTAGCTATGGGCGAGTCCAGAACCAGGGGCCACACACAGTTTAAGAATAAGGGGTAGCCATTTAGAACGGAGACGAGGAAACACTTTTTCTCACAGAGATGTGTGAGTCTGTGGAATTCTCTGCCTCAGAGGGCGGTGGAGGCCGGTTCTCTGGATGCTTTCAAGAGAGAGCTAGATAGGGCTCTTAAAGATAGCGGAGTCAGGGGACATGGGGAGAAGGCACGAAACGGGGTACTGATTGGGGATGATCACCCATGATCACATTGAATGGCGGTGCTGGCTCGAAGGGCTGAATGGCCTCTACTCCTGCACCTATTGTCTATTGTCTATTGTCTATTGTCAATCTATCGCCCTCATAATCTTACAAACATCTATAAAGTGGCCCCTTATTCTTCTAGGTTCCAGTGTGAATAGACTCAGCCTGTCCAATCTCTCCCTGTGTCTAAAGCCCTCCATTCCCGACTGGTGAATCACAGCCTGTGGAGATTACAAAAAGTGGTGGACAACGCCCGTTCCATCACGGGCACTGATCTCCTCACCATCGAATGGATCTGTGGGAGGTACTGCCTCAAGAAGGCAGCAAGCATCATCACCTACCCACACCACCCTGGCCACATCTCCAGTTTCACTTCTGCATCACACAAACCAACCTCCCTTCCATTGTGTATGAAGGAAGGAACTGCAGATGCTGGTTTAAACCGAAGATAGACACAAAATGCTGGAGTAACTCGGGCAGCATCTCTGGAGAGAAGGAATGGGTGACGTTTCGAGTCGAGACCCTTCTTTTCTTCAGGTCTGCAACCGTCACCCATTCCTTCTCTCCAGAGATTTTACCTGTCCCGGTGAGTTACTCCAGCATGTTGTGTCTACAGTGCATTCAGAAAGTATTCAGACCCCTTCACTTTTTCCACATTTACAATGTTACGTTACAGCCTTATTTTAAAATGGATTAAATTATTTTTTCTTATCATCAGATAAAGTGATGATAAGAAAAAGTCTACAGAGTGATTTAGGCCATTTGGAAGAATGGGCTGAAAGATGGCAGATGGAGTTTAATGCTGATAAATGTGAGGTGCTACACCTTGGCAGGACAAATCAAAATAGGACGTACATGGTAAATGGTAGGGAATTGAAGAATACAGTTGAACAGAGGGATCTGGGAATAACCGTGCATAGTTCCTTGAAGGTGGAATCTCATATAGATAGGGTGGTAAAGAAAGCTTTTGGTATGCTAGCATTTATAAATCAGAGCATTGAGTATAGAAGCTGGGATGTAATGTTAAAATTGTACAAGGCATTGGTGAGACCAAATCTGGAGTATGGTGTACAATTTTGGTCGCCCAATTATAGGAAGGATGTCAACAAAATAGAGAGAGTACAGAGGAGATTTACTAGAATGTTGCCTGGGTTTCAACAACTAAGTTATAGAGAAATGTTGAACAAGTTAGGGCTTTATTCTTTGGAGCGCAGAAGGTTAAGGGGGGACTTGATAGAGGTGTTTAAAATGATGAGAGGGATAGACAGAGTTGATGTGGACAAGCTTTTCCCATTGAGAGTAGGGAAGTTTCAAACAAGGAGACATGACTTGAGAATTAAGGGACAGAAGTTTAGGGGTAACATGAGGGGGAACCTCTTTACTCAGAGAGTGGTGGCTGTGTGGAATGAGCTTCCAGTGGAGGTGGTGGAGGCAGGTTCGATGGTATCATTTAAAAATAAATTGGATAGGTATATGGATGAGAAGGGAATGGAGGGTTATGGTCTGAGTGCAGGTAGATGGGACTAAGGGAAAATAATTGTTCGGCACGGACTTGTAGGGCCGAGATGGCCTGTTTCCGTGCTGTAATTGTTATATGGTTATATGGTTATCAATCTATACACAATACCCCAGAATGAAGATGCAAAAAAAGATGTTGGCAAAGTAATTAAAAATAAATAACTGAAATATCACATTTCCGTAAGTATTCAGACCCCTTTGCTGTGACACTCAAAATTGAGCAAAATTGTCCGTAGACCTCCGAGACAAGATTGTGTCAAGACACAGATCTGGGGAAGGGTATAAAACAATTTCTGCAGCGTTGCAGGTCCCGAAGAGCACAGTGGCCTCCGTCATTCTTAAATGGAAGAACTTTGGAACGACCAGGACTCTTCATAGAGCTGTCTGCCCGGCCAAACTGAGCAATCGGGGGAGGTGACCAAGAAACTGACGGTCACTTTGACAGAACTCCAGATCCCTCTGCGGACATGGGAGAACCTTCCAGAAGGACAACTATATCTGCAGCACTCCACCAATCAGGCCTTTATGGTAGAGTCCAGAACGCAGCCGCCCGACTCATCACCCACACCAAATCCTGGCATCACATCACTCCAGTCCTCAAACAACTTCACTGGCTTCCCATCTCCCACCGGATCACCTACAAAATCCTGATCCTCACCTACAAAGCCCTCCACCATCTGGCCCCCCCATATCTCACTGACTTCCTCTCCCCCTACCAACCCTCACGGTCCCTCAGATCCACATCAGCCGGTCTCCTCTCCATCCACAAGTCCAACCTCCGCAGTTTTGGGGACAGAGCCTTCTCCAGGGCAGCTCCCAGGCTCTGGAACTCCCTCCCCCAACTGATCCGCAATTCCGTGTCCCTCACCATCTTCCAGTCCCCGCCTCAAGACCCATCTCTTCACCTCTGCCTATCCTTAGCCCCACGTCCCCCTCCCTTTTCATCTGTGCATTAATCGCCTCGTATTGTGTTTTGTATTGAATTCTGTCTTTACTTTGTGTACTAGTCATGTCTCTACTATTTATTTCATTCCCCTTACATGTTTTTCCTCTACCTGCTAAATTTTTGTAAGGTGTCCTTGAGACTCTTGAAAGGCGCCCATAAATAAAATGTATTATTATTATTAGAGTGGCCAGACGGAAGCCACTCCTCAGTAAAAGGCACATGACAGCCCGCTTGGAGTTTGCCAAAAGGGAATTTGTAACTCCCTCTTCTCTCTCCCATCGGGCAAAATGTACAAAAGTGTGAAAACACACAGCTCCAGATTCAGCATGGAGAAACTCGGCGGGTGAGGCAGCATCTATGGAGCGAAGGGAATAGGCGACGTTTTGGGTCGAGACCTGAAACGCCACCTTTTCCTTCGTTCCATAGATGATGCCTCACCGGCTGAGTTTCCCCAGCATTTTCATCTACCTGGGACAGGTACATGGATCGGAAAGGTTTAGAGGGATATGGGCCAAATGTCCTCCTTTCTTTTAGTTTTCACCTGGGTAACCTGTGTGGATTTTGTTATTCAGAGCAAGTCAATAGGTCTGGTCAATACTGTACTATGGGACGGAGAATGTTTGTGGCTCATTTCAAATTTGAATGTACCCAGGCGTGTCCCTGTTTGTAAAGAGACCTGCGGCTTCTTTAAGCAAACTGTGGGGGGAGTGGCTGCTGAGGTCGCTAGGTGGCATTTTTGTACTTGGAAGCATCGAAGGGCGAGGCACCGCAGATTACGGAAATCTGACATAAAGACGGAACTCACTGCATGCACTCAGTGGGTCCGGCAGCATCAACGGAGAGAGAGAAGCATTGGATCATCGTTTAAGGTCGGTAACCTTGGATCACAACGTACGTGGAGGTTTAGGCTAATGTATATGATCCAAATCCAAAATAGGACGTACATGGTAAATGGTAGAGAATTGAAGAATACAGTTGAACAGAGGGATCTGGGAATAACCGTGCATAGTTCCTTGAAGGTGGAATCTCATGTAGATAGGGTGGTAAAGAAAGCTTTTGGTATGCTAGCCTTTATAAATCAGAGCATTGAGTATAGAAGCTGGGATGTAATGTTAAAATTGTACAAGGCATTGGTGAGACCAATTCTGGAGTATGGTGTACAATTTTGGTCGCCCAATTATAGGAAGGATGTCAACAAAATAGAGAGAGTACAGAGGAGATTTACTAGAATGTTGCCTGGGTTTCAGCAACTAAGTTACAGAGAAAGGTTGAACAAGTTAGGTCTTTATTCTTTGGAGCGCAGAAGGTTAAGGGGGGACTTGATAGAGGTGTTTAAAATGATGAGAGGGATAGACAGAGTTGATGTGGACAAGCTTTTCCCATTGAGAGTAGGGAAGATTCAAACAAGGAGACATGACTTCAGAATTAAGGGACAGAAGTTTAGGGGTAACATGAGGGGGAACTTCTTTACTCAGAGAGTGGTAGCTGTGTGGAATGAGCTTCTAGTGGAAGTGGTGGAGGCAGGTTCGATGGTATCATTTAAAAATAAATTGGATAGGTATATGGATGAGAAGGGAATGGAGGGTTATGGTCTGAGTGCAGGTAGATGGGACTAGGGGAAAATAATTGTTTGGCACGGACTTGTAGGGCCGAGATGGCCTGTTTCCGTGCTGTAATTGTTATATGGTTATATGGTTATCAATCTATACACAATACCCCAGAATGAAGATGCAAAAATAGATGTTGGCAAAGTAATTAAAAAGAAATAACTGAAATATCACATTTCCGTAAGTATTCAGACCCTTTTCTGTGACACTCAAAATTTGAGCAAAATTGTCCGTAGACCTCCGAGACAAGATTGTGTCAAGACACAGATCTGGGGAAGGGTATAAAACAATTTCTGCAGCGTTGCAGGTCCCGAAGAGCACAGTGGCCTCCGTCATTCTTAAATGGAAGAACTTTGGAAGGACCAGGACTCTTCATAGAGCTGTCTGCCCGGCCAAACTGAGCAATCGGGGGAGGTGACCAAGAAACTGACGGTCACTTTGACAGAACTCCAGATCCCTCTGCGGACATGGGAGAACCTTCCAGAAGGACAACTATATCTGCAGCACTCCACCAATCAGGCCTTTATGGTAGAGTCCAGAACGCAGCCGCCCGACTCATCACCCACACCAAATCCTGGCATCACATCACTCCAGTCCTCAAACAACTTCACTGGCTTCCCATCTCCCACCGGATCACCTACAAAATCCTGATCCTCACCTACAAAGCCCTCCACCATCTGGCCCCCCCCATATCTCACTGACCTCCTCTCCCCCTACCAACCCTCACGGTCCCTCAGATCCACATCAGCCGGTCTCCTCTCCATCCACAAGTCCAACCTCCGCAGTTTTGGGGACAGAGCCTTCTCCAGGGCAGCTCCCAGGCTCTGGAACTCCCTCCCCCAACTGATCCGCAATTCCGTGTCCCTCACCATCTTCCAGTCCCGCCTCAAGACCCATCTCTTCACCTCTGCCTATCCTTAGCCCCACGTCCCCCTCCCTTTTCATCTGTGCATTAATCGCCTCATATTGTGTTTTGTATTGAATTCTGTCTTTACTTTGTGTACTAGTCATGTCTCTACTATTTATTTCATTCCCCTTACATGTTTTTCCTCTACCTGCTAAATTTTTGTAAGGTGTCCTTGAGACTCTTGAAAGGCGCCCATAAATAAAATGTATTATTATTATTAGAGTGGCCAGACGGAAGCCACTCCTCAGTAAAAGGCACATGACAGCCCGCTTGGAGTTTGCCAAAAGGGAATTTGTAACTCCCTCTTCTCTCTCCCATCGGGCAAAATGTACAAAAGTGTGAAAACACACAGCTCCAGATTCAGCATGGAGAAACTCGGTGGGTGAGGCAGCATCTATGGAGCGAAGGGAATAGGCGACGTTTTGGGTCGAGACCTGAAACGCCACCTTTTCCTTCGTTCCATAGATGATGCCTCATCGGCTGAGTTTCCCCAGCATTTTCATCTACCTGGGACAGGTACATGGATCGGAAAGGTTTAGAGGGATATGGGCCAAATGTCCTCCTTTCTTTTAGTTTTCACCTGGGTAACCTGTGTGGATTTTGTTATTCAGAGCAAGTCAATAGGTCTGGTCAATACTGTACTATGGGACGGAGAATGTTTGTGGCTCATTTCAAATTTGAATGTACCCAGGCGTGTCCCTGTTTGTAAAGAGACCTGCGGCTTCTTTAAGCAAACTGTGGGGGGAGTGGCTGCTGAGGTCGCTAGGTGGCATTTTTGTACTTGGAAGCATCGAAGGGCGAGGCACCGCAGATTACGGAAATCTGACATAAAGACGGAACTCACTGCATGCACTCAGTGGGTCCGGCAGCATCAACGGAGAGAGAGAAGCATTGGATCATCGTTTAAGGTCGGTAACCTTGGATCACAACGTACGCGGAGGTTTAGGCTAATGTATAATATCCAAATCCAAAATAGGACGTACATGGTAAATGGTAGAGAATTGAAGAATACAGTTGAACAGAGGGATCTGGGAATAACCGTGCATAGTTCCTTGAAGGTGGAATCTCATATAGATAGGGTGGTAAAGAAAGCTTTTGGTATGCTAGCCTTTATAAATCAGAGCATTGAGTATAGAAGCTGGGATGTAATGTTAAAATTGTACAAGGCATTGGTGAGACCAATTCTGGAGTATGGTGTACAATTTTGGGCGCCCAATTATAGGAAGGATGTCAACAAAATAGAGAGAGTACAGAGGAGATTTACTAGAATGTTGCCTGGGTTTCAGCAACTAAGTTACAGAGAAAGGTTGAATAGGTTAGGTCTTTATTCTCTGGAGCGCAGAAGGTTAAGGGGGGACTTGATAGAGGTCTTTAAAATGATGAGAGGGATAGACAGAGTTGACGTGGACAAGCTTTTCCCTTTGAGAGTAGGGAAGATTCAAACAAGAGGACATGACTTGAGAATTAAGGGACAGAAGTTTAGGGGTAACATGAGGGGGAACTTCTTTACTCAGAGAGTGGTAGCTGTGTGGAATGAGCTTCCAGTGGAAGTGGTGGAGGCAGGTTCGATGGTATCATTTAAAAATAAATTGGATAGGCATATGGATGAGAAGGGAATGGAGGGTTATGGTATGAGTGCAGGCAGGTGGGACTAAGGGAAAAAAGTTGTTCGGCACGGACTTGTAGGGCCGAGATGGCCTGTTTCCGTGCTGTAATTGTTATATGGTTATAAGTTATATCACGAGTACTGAGGTCGTTTCGTTGAGTTTAGTTTATTGTCAAAGACAGACACAAGAAGCTGGAGTAACTCAGCGGGACAGGCAGCATCTCTGGAGAGAAGGAATGGGTGACGTTTCGGATCGAGACACGCCTTCAGATATTGTCACATGCAGTGGCGGACTAGCCATGGTGTCAGCTTGCCCGATGGCAAGTGTGGGCCCCTGATGAAGTGGTAGCAAGTGGGCCCCTGTTAAATGATAGCATTGTAGTTGTGGGTGGGCCCCCTTTGTCTCCTGGCAACCAATATTTGTAGACCCAGTCCGCCACTGGTCACTGGAAGCTTTTCACTGTACCTCAGCTTTCGAGGTCCAGTGAAAAGCTTTTGTTGCGTGCTAACCAGTCAGCGGAAAGACAACACACGATTACAATTGAGCCAGCAACAGTGTGCAGATACATGATAAACTAAATAAAGTTTAGTACAAGATAAGTCATGTAAAGCCTGATCAAAGATAACCTGAGGATCTCCAAGGCGGTAGATCTGGTTCTGGTAGGATGGTTCAGTTGCCTGATAACAGCTGAGAGGAAACTATCCCTGAATCTGTAGGTGTGCGTTTTCACACTTCTGTACCTCTTGCCCGATGGGAGAGGGGAGAAGAGGGAGTGGCCGGGGGTGCGACAGGTCCTTGATGATGCTGCTGGCCTTGTCCAGGCAGCGTGAGGTGTAGATGGAGTCGATAGAAGGGAGGTCGGTTTGTGTGATGGATGGTCTGGGCTGCGTCCACAATTCGCTGCAATTCCTTGCGGCCTTGGATGGAGCTGTTCCCAAACCATGTTTACGTTGCATCCCGATGGAAAGCTTTCTGTGGCGCATCTGGAGAAGTTGGTGAGAGTTTTTGGGACATGCTGAACTTCCTAAGCCTTCTAAGGAAGTAGAGGCATCGGTGTGACCTCTACAGTGAGAAGCTTTGTTTTGCATGCTATTCAAACAGATCAGATGTACCATACATAGAGTGCCATACATATCATACATACATATCAGTCTGAAGACCCGAAACGTCGCCTATTCCTTCGCTCCATAGATGCTGCCTCACCCGCTGAGTTTCTCCAGCACTTTCATCCACCTTACATAGAGACAGTTTAGACTCGTACAATAGGCAGAGCAAAGGGAAAGGTACAGGAGCTTGAAGCTTATAGACAGAACAGTGGGGCAATGGTACAGTTGTTGTCTCACGGCACCCCAGAGACCTTGGGTTTGATCTTGACTATGGGTGCTGTCTGTGTGGAGTTTGCATGTTCTTTCTGTGACTGTGCTCCCACATCCCAAGTACGTGTCGGCTTGTAGGTTAATGGGCTTCTGTAAATTGTCCCTAGTGTGTGTAGGATGCGAACGTGGGATAGCATGGGACTGGTGTACAGATGCTCGATGGTCAGTGGGCCGAAGGGCCTGTTTCCCATGCTGCGTCTCCAAGTTCCACACAGAGTGTAGACTACATTTCGGGACGGCAGATGGCACAATGGGCTAAGTGTTCGGCTGGCGACCGGAAGGTAGCCGGTTCGAATCCCGCTTGGAGTGCATACTGTCGTTGTGTCCTTGGGCAAGACACTTCACCCACCTTTGCCTGTGTGTGAATGTGTGTGAGTGATTGGTGGTGGTCGGAGGGGCCGTAGGCGCAGATTGGCAGCCACGCTTCCATCAGTCTGCCCCAGGGCAGCTGTGGCTACAGAAGTAGCTTACCACCACCGAGTGTGACTGAGGAGTGAATGAATAATGCGATGTAAAGCGCCTTGAGTATTAGAAAGGCGCTATATAAATCCCATCCATTATTATTATTATTACATTTCTCAGCATTGTAGTGCAACAGTGCCATCGACAAAGCCCACTGTCCACAATGGGGCAGAGGTGAGTGGGGGAGTACCCTAGCTAATGGAAGGGCCGTTCAGAAGGGGAAGAAGCTGTTCCCGAGCCTGGTGGTGCCAAGCTTCCAAGCTTCCGTCTCGTCTGCCGGACGGGAGCGGGGAGAAGAGGGAACATGTCTTTGGTTATGTTGTGGAGGGTGAGGGGGGGAGGAGGGCGGTGGAATCAGACACCACCCACGGGGGAGAGGGGTGGGGGGAGGGGGAAGGGAGGGGGAGAGAGAGGGGTGGGGAAGGGAGGGGGAGAGAGAGGGGTGGGGGAGGGAGAGGGGTGGGGACTCCATCATTGGCATATCCTTATTTATAAGACTATCCTCGGTGTTCTTCCTTCATACCTGCAGAAGTATGTAATTCGAAAAAGCACAGGAACTTATCAGCTCGGCTCTGAGGACTTGTTCTTACTAACTGTACCTAAAGTCCGTACTGAACTGGGGAAAAGGGCATTTAGTTATGCTGCCCCCTTCGCATGGAACCAGCTGCAGAATGAACTGAAACTTAAGGAGCTGGTTTCTATAAACAGATTTAAATCCCTTCTTAATGATGTTGAAGCGGGCTCTTCTGTCTGTACATGCTTTGTTTGATGATGTTCTGACTGTGACTCTACTTATATGTTCTCTGTTGTTTTAAAAAAAAATTATTGTCTGTAACTGTGGAACTGTGCTGCTGCCTGTCTTGGCCAGGACTCTCTTGTAAAAGAGATTTTTAATCTCAATGAGACTTCTCCTGGTTAAATAAAGGTTAAATAAAATAAAATAAAATAAAAGTATGTGGGAGAGAAGTGGAAGAGTGGGGAGGGAGGGGTAGGGGGAGAGGTGGAAGAGGTACAGAGGGGTAGGGGGAAGGGGGCGGAGGGAGAGATTGAAGGGGGTTGGGGGAGAGAGGGATGGGGGTGGGAGGAGAGGGGAGGAGAGAGGTGTGGGGGAGGGTGGAGATGGGGTACCACCATGAGGGACCACCTCCAGTTTCAATTCCATTTGGAATATTGTGGAGGACCAAGAACCAAACGGTACTCATCATGACTTCTCCTTGCATTGCAGTGACACCATGGAAAGACAATGTGGACTCCTCACAGCTGAGAATGCCCCAGGTAAAGAGTCGTCCACCTGCACCACAGTTCCTGTCAATGTAGACAGTGGCCATTCGGCCCATCCAGTCCTAGCCAGCACACACGCTTGGGTCAGCATATGAAGAGCGTTTGACAGCACCGGGCCTGTACTCGCTTGAGTTTAAGAGGATGAGGGGGGGACCTCATTGAAACTTACCCAACAGCGAAGGGTGTAGAGAGGATGTTTCCACTAGTGGGAGAGTCTCGGAATGATAATTCCGTGGTATTTATATCCCTTCGTCCGTTCAGTGAAAACACCGACTAGAATACTGTAAAAATCATCCTTTATTTCACCATGGTGACCAGGTTTCTCTGTGTACCCTGGGAAGCTCTCCCAGTAGATCAGTAGATCGCTAGAATTTAGAAGACTGAGGGGGGATCTTATAGAAACGTACAAAATTCTTAAGGGGTCTGAAGAAGGGTTTCGGCCCCAAACGTCGCCTATTTCCTTCGCTCCATAGATGCTGCTGCACCCGCTGAGTTTCTCCAGCACTTTTGTGTACCTTCGATCTTCCAGCATCTGCAGTTCCTTCTTGAACAAAATTCTTAAGGGGTTGGACAGGCTAGATGCAGGAAGATTGTTCCCGATGTTGGGGAAGTCCAGGACAAGGGGTCACATTTTAAGGATAAGGGGGAAGTCCTTTAGGACCGAGATGAGAAAAACATTTTTTACACAGAGAGTGGTGAATCCCTGGAATTCTCTGCCACAGAAGGTAGTTGAGGCCACAGTTCATTGGGTATATTTAAGAGGGAGTTAGATGTGGCCCTTGTGGCTAAAGGGATCAGGGGGTATGGAGAGAAGGCAGGGATGGGATACTGAGTTGGATGATCAGCCATGATCATATTGAATGGCGGTGCAGGCTCGAAGGGCCGAATGGCCTCTACTCCTGCACCTATTGTCTATGTATCACTGTACTGGGTTTACTCAAAGAGCTGGAATAACTCAACAGGTCATAGAAACATAGAAAAATAGGTGCAGGAGTGGGCCATTCGGCCCTTCGAGCCAGCACCGCCATTCAATACAATCATGGCTGATCATCTAGAATCAGCACTCCGTTCCTGCTTTCCCCCCATATTCCTTTAGCCCTAAGAGCTAAATCCAACTCTCTCTTGAAAACATCCAGTGAATTGGCCTCCTTTGCCTTCTGAGGCAGAGAATTCCACAGATTCATCTCGGTCTCAAAGGATTTCCCCCTTATCCTTAAGCTGTGACCCCTTGTCCTGGATTTCCCCAACATCGGGAACAATCTTCCTGCATCTAGCCTGTCCAACCCCTTAAGAATTTTGTAAGTTTCTATAAGATCCCCCCCTCAATCTCCTAAATTCTAGCGAGTACAAGCCGAGTCTATCCAGTCTTTCTTCATATGAAAGTCCTGACATCCCAGTTCCTTATTTCTACATTTTCCCAGAGGCAGGATCGTCATATGAAAATTCCACAAACCGGGATGACGTACAGTGGGAATGAGTGGGAAGAGATGGTCCATTGGGATTGTGTGCAGTGGGAATAAATGGGAAGGGGTCGGGTCCATTGGGGTTGTAGGACTGAATGGGAAGAGATTAGATCTATTGGGATCTGAATGTGGTGGGAAGGGATGGGATCCTTTGAGATGTGTACAGTGGCAGTGACTGGGAAGGGATGAGATCCATTGGGATTGTAAGCAGTGGGAATAAATGGGAAGGTGATTGGGTTCATTGGAATTGTGGGATTGAACAGGAAGAGGTTGGATCTATTGAGATTCTGGATAGTGGGAATAAATGGGAAGGGATGGGGTCCATTGGGATTGTGTGCAGTGGGAGAGAATGGGAAGGGATGGGGTCCATTGGGATTGTGGATAGTTGGAATAAATGGAAAAGGATGAGATCTGTCGGGATTGTGTTCAGTGAGGGAGAATGGGAAGTGGTCTGGTCCATTGGGATTCTGGATGGTGGGAAGGGATGAGGTCCGTTGAGATAGTGTACATTGGGAGAGAATGGGAAGCGGTGGGGTCCATTGGGAATGTGGATAGTGGGAATAAATGGGAAGAGGTTAGATCCATTGAGATTGTGTGCAGCATTAGTGAATGGGAAGGGATGGGGTCCATTGGAACTCCCCCCTCACCTCATTGCCCTCTCCCCTGTGACAGTGCCTCTCAAGGGTATCTCCGTCCGCCTGGAGGTGAAGGGGTTTGTGGCCGACCTCTCCGCCAGCCTGGAGTATGTGAACGAGGAGTCTGACCCTCTGGAGGCCATGTTTGTCTTCCCCATGGACAGCGACTCTGCCGTCTACCACTTCCAGGCGCAGGTGGGAGGCAAGACCATCGTGGCCACCTTGAAGGAGAAGGAGCAGGTGAGAGGTCAGCCGGACCACGGGCTCGGAGGTCAGAGGTCGGAGGCGATGTGATGGCAGGGGAGTGGGGTGTGGTTGCATGATATCCCATTCACATGACGTAGGTCGGGGTGGGGTGGGGTGGGGTGGGGGACTCCTGAGGTGGAGAAATCGTTGAGATACATAGAACAGTACACCACAGAAACAGGCCCTTCGGCCCACAGTGACTGTGCCAGACATGATGCCGAGCATTCAGTTCCGTTTAGTTTATTGTACCGAGGTGCAGTGAAAGTCTAACCAGTCAACAGAAAGACAATACATGATTACAATCCATCCATTTATACTTGCTATTGAGGGAACGCAGCGTAGGTTCACCAGGTTAATTCCCGGGATGGCGGGACTGTCATATGCTGAGAGAATGGAGCAGCTGGGCTTGTACACTCTGGAGTTTAGAAGGATGAGAGGCGATCTTATTGAAACATATAAGATTGTTAAGAGTTTGGACACGCTAGAGGCAGGAAACATGTTCCCGATGTTGGGGGAGTCCAGAACCAGGGGCCACACACAGTTTAAGAATAAGGGGTAAGCCATTTAGAACGGAGACGAGGAAACACTTTTTCTCACAGAGAGTTGTGGGTCTGTGGAATTCTCTGCCTCAGAGGGCGGTGGAGGCAGGTTCTCTGGATGCTTTCAAGAGAGAGCTAGATAGGGCTCTTAAAGATAGCGGAGTCAGGGGATATGGGGAGAAGGCAGGAACGGGGTACTGATTGGGGATGATCAGCCATGATCACATTGAATGGCGGTGCTGGCTCGAAGGGCCGAATGGCCGACTCCTGCACCTGTTGTCTATTGTCTATCCTGGCCTTTCACTATTCAGGAACAAGTCACGGTTTTGGGGGATTGTGGACGCACTGGTTGGCATGAGGTGACCTGGTGTGTTGCCATAGAGGGAGTACAGAGAAGGTTCACTAGACTGATTCCTGGGATGTCAGGACTATCATATGAAGAAAGACTGGATAGACTCGGCTTGTACTCGCTAGAATTTAGAAGATTGAGGGAGGATCTTATAAAAACGTACAAAATTCTTAAAGGGTTGGACAGGCTAGATGCAGGAAGATTGTTCCCGATGTTGGGGAAGTCCAGAACAATGGGTCACAGTTTAAGGATAAGGGGGAAGTCTTTTAGGACCGAGATTTAAAAAAAAAATTCACTCAGAGTGGTGAATCTGTGGAACTCTCTGCCACAGAAGGTAGTTGAGGCCACACAGTTCATTGGCTATATTTAAGAGGGAGTTAGATGTGGCCCTTGTGGCTAAATGGATCAGGGGGTATGGAGAGAAGGCAGGTACAGGATACTGAGTTGGATGATCAGCCATGATCATATTGAATGGCGAATGGTGCAGGCTCGAAGGGCCGAATGGCCTCTACTCCTGTACCTATTGTCTATGTTTCTATGTGTGTGTGTGTGTGTGTAACCAGAACCCTCTCACCGGCACCCACAGGCCAAGGATGACTACGATGACGCCATCTCCTCGGGACATCAGGCCTTCCTGCTCCACGAGGACGAGAGCAGCAGCGATATCTTCAGATGCAGCGTGGGCAACCTGCCGCCCGGGGACAAGGTCACCGTCAGCTTCCGTCTGGTCCAGGAGCTGCCGCTGGAGGCCGACGGGGCAGTCAGATTCACCCTGCCCGCGGTGCTCAACCCACGGTACACTCCCGCAGGTGAGGCAGCCTAACCACCCGCCCACCCCTGGGGAACACCTCGCTCTCACCCTGACTCCCCGAGACCAACCGGGCGTTACCAAGGGGTTGGACAGGGGCTAGATGCAGGAAGATTGTTCCCGATGTTGGGGAAGTCCAGGACAAGGGGTCACAGTTTAAGGATAAGGGGGAAATCTTTTAGGACCGAGATGAGGAAAACATTTTTTTTCACACACAGAGAGTGGTGAATCTGTGGAACTCTCTGCCACAGAAGGTAGTCGAGGCCAGTTCATTGGCTATATTTAAGAGGGAGTTAGATGTGGCCCTTGTGGCTAAAGGGATCAGGGGGTATGGAGAGAAGGCAGGTACAGGATACTGAGTTGGATGATCAGCCATGATCATATTGAATGGCGGTGCAGGCTCGAAGGGCCGAATGGCCTCTACTCCTGCACCTATTGTCTATGTTTCTATGTTTTGTTGATAAAGTTGGCGTTATATTAATTAGATGATCGTTTGTTTGTAAAACTGCCAACGTCGAGTCTTTGATTGTGTTCATTTGGATGTTGGTTTTTATTTTTTGAATAAAAGTATTCGTATAATTTTAAAAAAGGGACAGGGTCAGACACAGGGTCAGACACAGGGTCAGACGCTCCCCCCCCCGCACCGTCACATCCCGTCACACACAAACTCCCAGACACAGGGTCAGACGCTCCCCCCCGCACCGCCCCCCATTCTAACCGGACTGCCTTTAACTCTTCCAGGTACGCAAGGTCCCAAAATCATCAGCGTCTCTGCCCCTGTGGACAAGCTGCCCTACACCTTGCAGCTTGAGGCTGACTTCCACAACCCACTTGGCATCTCACGGGTCCAGTCCAATTGCGGGGTTACCCCTGTAGAGTTCCTCAACCCGGAGAAAACGTCAGCCAAGGTAAGACACGTTAGTTAGTGTGGTCGACTTTAGTTCAAGTTCAAGTGAGTTTATTGTCATGTGTCCCTGTATAGGACAATGAAATTCTTGCTTTGCTTCAGCACAACAGAACATAGTAGGCATTGACTACAGAACAGATCAGTGTGTCCATATACCATAATATAAATATATACACACATGAATAAATAAACTGATAAAGTGCAAATGACAGATAATGGGTTATTAATAATCAGAGTTTTGTCCGAGCCAGGTTTAATAGCCTGATGGCTGTGGGGAAGTAGCTATTCCTGAACCTGGTTGTTGCAATCTTCAGGCTCCTGTACCTTCTACCTGAAGGTAGCAGGGAGATGAGTGTGTGGCCAGGATGGTGTGGGTCTTTGACGATACTGCCAGCCTTTTTGAGGCAGCGACTGCGATAAATCCCCTCGATGGAAGGAAGGTCAGAGCCGATGATGGACTGGGCAGTGTTTACTACTTTTTGTAGTCTCTTCCTCTCCAGGGCGCTCAAATTGCCGAACCAAGCCACGATGCAACCGGTCAGCATGCTCTCTACTGTGCACCTGTAGAAGTTAGAGAGAGTCCTCCTTGACAATCCGACTCTCCATAACCTTCTCAGGAAGTAGAGGCGAGGATGAGCTTTTTTGATAATTGCGTTAGTGTTCTCAGACCAGGAAAGATCTTCAGAGATGTGCACCCCCAGGAATTTGAAGCTCTTGACCCTTTAGAGATACAGCGTGGAAACAGGCCCTTCGGCCCACCGTGTTCGTGCCGACCAGCGATCCCCGCTCATTAACACTATCCTACACGCACTATTCTGCACAATTTTACATCGATACTACAGCTAATTAGCCGACAAATCTGTACGTCTTTGGGGGGCTTGGAGGAAACCGGAGCACCCGGAGAAAACCCACGCAGGTCACGGGGAGAAGGTGCTAACTCCGTACAGGCGGCACCAGTAGTCAGGATGGAACCCGGGTCTCTGGAGCTGCACCACAGCTTAACATCAATGGGACAGGGGTCATGGAGAGAAGAGACGGGAGCAACTAACTGAGGGGTTTATCATCAGAAGCAGAGGCTTATCAAAGAAAGCCCCACCTCAGTACACACCGTCTGAAAGTAAGCGTGTAGGTACAGCAGGCAGTGAAGGGCATGTTGGCCTTCATAACAAGAGGAGTTGAGTATAGGAGCAAAGAGGTCCTTCTGCAGTTGTACAGAGCCCTAGTGAGACCACACCTGGAGTATTGTGTGCAGTTTTGGTCCCCAAATTTGAGGAAGGACATTCTTGCTATTGAGGGAGCCCAGCGTAGGTTCACCAGGTTAATTCTCGGGATGGCGGGACTGTCATATGTTGAAAGAATGGAGCGGCTGGGCTTGTACACTCTGGAGTTTAGAAGGATGAGAGGGGATCTCATTGAAACATATAAGATTATTAAGGGATTGAACACGCTAGAGGCAGGGAACATGTTTCCGATGTTGGGGGAGTCCAGAACCAGGAGCCACACAGTTTAAGAATAAGGGGTAAGCCATTTAGAACGGAGATGAGGAAACACTTTTTCACCTAAAGAGTGGTGAGTCTGTGGAATTCTCTGCCTCAGAGGGCGGTGGAGGCAGGTTCTCTGGATGCTTTCAAGAGAGAGCTAGATAGGGCTCTTAAAGATAGCGGAGTCAGGGGATATGGGGAGAAGGCAGGAACGGGGTACTGATTGGGGATGATCAGCCATGATCACATTGAATGGCGGTGCTGGCTCGAGGGGCCGAATGGCCTACTCCTGCACCTATTGTCTATTGTCCCTCTCTCTCAGGGGGATATCTGCACACTGACCGGTGTCCTTTGGCCCATCTCTCTCTGCTATCTCACTCTGTGTTGTGATCTCCCCTCCAGCTCTCTCTGGCAGACGGACATGGCTTTGACAGGGATGTGGAGTTCCTGATCTACTGCGACAAGGTTCATGAGCCGAGTGCGGTCGTCGAGGGGGGTCTGGAGACGGCCGCTCAAGGTGGGTGGGACAGAATGTGGGGGGGGGTCTTGTAGTCAAGTCATATTTAATTATATAGCACATTTAAAAAACAACTCGTTGGCCAAAGTGTTTTACATTTGTTATAAGAATAGCACAACAGCGCAGACTACATACATATATACATGTAGCCCTCACTCAGAGGACGTCAGGAAAGGCTTGGGAGTATAGATAAGTCTTTAGTCTCGACTTAATGGAGTCGATGGAGGGGGCAGTTCTGATGGGAAGAGGGACGCTGTTGTTCCACAGTCTAGGAGCTGCAACCGCAAAGGCTCGGTCGATCGCCCCTGAGCTTATGCCTAGACCGCGGGATGTTCAGCAGCCCCAAGTCGGCCGATCTGAGGGACCTGGAGGTGGTGTGGTGGGTGAGCAGACTTTTGATGGAGGTGGGGGCAGGACAAGCCCATTGAGGGCTTTGTAAACATGGAGGAGGGTCTTGAAATGTATTGGGAACCGCACAGGGAGCCAGTGGGGAGGGGCCAGGGTCGGGGGGATGTGGCCCCTTTTTCGGGCGCCCGTCAGGAGTCTCACTGCGGCATTTTGGACCAGTTGCAGGCGGGACAGGGAAAGATTGGCTGATGCCAGTGTAAAGGGAGTAGCAGTAATCTAGGTGGGAGGAGATGAATGTGTGGATGATCTTTTCGAGGCCATCAAACGGGAGGAATTGTTTTATTTTAGTTATCGTCCGAAGCTGGAAGAAGCTAGCGTTTACCACGGCATTGACTTGTTTGTCAAATTCCAATGCTGAAAGGGTGGTGTTGATATCCCCTGGGGTGTGTGGGCCCCATTATGTGGTCCTTTGTACCCAGGGTCTGGTCTCTGTCCTGCTGCGGGGAGTTGATGTGCAGTGGGCTCTCTCGAAACCCGGCTTGGAGTGGGTCCGAAGAAGGGTCTCGACCCAAAACGTCACCCATTCCTTCTCTCCAGAAATGCTGCCTGTCCCGCTGAGTTACTCCAGCAGTTTGTGCCTGTTTCTGAAAGAGAAGTTGTTGTCTTTTTGGTCTCCAAATTTGAGGAAGGTCATTAAGGTACAGCAGGCAGTGAAGAAAGTGAATGGCATGTTAGCCTTCAAAACAAGAGGAGTTGAGTATAGGAGCAAAGAGGTCCTTCTGCAGTAGTACAGGGCCCTAGTGAGACCACACCTGGAGTATTGTGTGCAGTTTTGGTCTCCAAATTTGAGGAAGGACATTCCTGCTATTGAGGGAGTGCAGCGTAGGTTCACCAGGTTAATTCCCGGGATGGCGGGACTGTCATATGAAAGAATGGGTCGACTGGGCTCATATTCACTAGAATTTAGAAGGATGAGAGGGTATCTTATAGAAACATATGAAATTCTTGAGGGATTGGACAGTCTAGATGCAGGAAAAACATTCCCGATGTTGGGGGAGTCCGGAACCAGGGGTCACACACAGTTTAAGAATAAGGGGTCGGCCATTTAGGACTGAGATGAGGAAAGACTTTTTTCACCCAGAGAGTTGAGAATCTGCGGAATTCTCTGCCACAGAAGGCAGTGGAGGCCAATTCACTGGATATATTCGAGAGGGTTAGATATAGCTCTTGGGGCTAACGGAATCAAGGGATATGGGGAGAAAGCAGGAACGGGGTACTGATTGTGGATGATCAGCCATGATCATGTTGAATGGGCGGTGCTGGTGTTAAGGGCCGAATGGCCTCCTCCTGCTCCTATATTTCTATGTTTACATGTCTTGGCACCAGATTACAAGGTTCTCAGTCTCTTGACCTGCCTCTGTCTGTCTGTCTGTCTGTCTGTCTCTCTGCATGTCTCTGTCTGTCTTGCCTTCACACAGGGACCCTGATGGGTGAGGCTGCGGTTATGGTGAATCTCTTCCCCAGTTTTCCCCAGACTGCGTCCAAGGCCTCGGTGGGAGAGTTTATATTCCTGATGGACCGTTCGGGAAGCATGCATTCGCAGATGTCCCAGGAGGACAAGAGGCCTCGCATTGAGTGTGCCCGGGTGAGTCTGGACAGGGCCCTGTGGTGGGGGTGGGGGGGGGTGGGTCAGGGCCGTATCGCATCAATCCGTAGCCAGGACCTAGTCTGGGTCTCTAGTGCAACAAGGCAGCAGCTTTACCCGCTGCACCTCCGTGCCACCCCACAGCGACACAACCTTGTCAGCTAGATAAACATAGAAACATAGAAATTAGGTGCAGGAGTAGGCCATTCGGCCCTTCGAGCCTGCACCGCCATTCAATATGATCATGGCTGATCATCCAACTCAGTATCCTGTACCTGCCTTCTCTCCATACCCCCTGATCCCTTTAGCCACAAGGGCCACATCTAACTCCCTCTTAAATATAGCCAATGAACTGGCCTCGACTACCCTCTGTGGCAGGGAGTTCCAGAGATTCAACACTCTCTGTGTGAAAAAAGTTCTTCTCATCTCGGTTTTAAAGGATTTCCCCCTTATCCTTAAGCTGTGACCCCTTGTCCTGGACTTCCCCAACATCGGGAGCAATCTTCCTGCATCTAGCCTGTCCAACCCCTTAAGAATTTTGTAAGTTTCTATAAGATCCCCTCTCAATCTCCTAAATTCTAGAGAGTATAAACCAAGTCTATCCAGTCTTTCTTCATAAGACAGTCCTGACATCCCAGGAATCAGTCTGGTGAACCTTCTCTGCACTCCCTCTATGGCAATAATGTCCTTCCTCAGATTTGGAGACCAAAACTGTACGCAATACTCCAGGTGTGGTCTCACCAAGACCCTGTACAACTGCAGTAGAACCTCCCTGCTCCTATACTCAAATCCTTTTGCTATGAAAGCTAACATACCATTCGCTTTCTTCACTGCCTGCTGCACCTGCATGCCCACTTTCAATGACTGGTGTACCATGACACCCAGGTCTCGCTGCATCTCCCCTTTTCCTAGTCGGCCACCATTTAGGAGATCCCCACACTGACCTTTCTGTCCTGGGCCTTCCACCACTGCCAGAGTGAGGCCCCAACACAAATTGGAGGAACAGCAACATGTTTTTCTTGGGCAGCTCACACCCCGAGCGGGTGTGAAAAACCCCCACCTTCGTTTAAGAAAGAACTGCAGGTGCTGGAAAAATGGAAGGTAGACTGGAGGAACCCAGCGGGTGAGGCAGCATCTATGGAGCGATGGAATAGTTGGCGTTTCGGGTCGAGCCTGAAGAAGGGTCAGTCATTCCTTCTCTCCACAGATGCTGCCTGGATCCCACTGAGTTACTCCAGCATTTTGTGTCTCTCTTCATTGTAAACCAGCGCCTGCAACAAAGGAGATTGTGATCGACAGCGGGAAGTGAAGCAGTACACACACACACACACACACACACACACCCGCAGTCATAGCAAACAGGCCCTTCAGCCCAACATGCTCCGTCTATACTAGTCCCACCTGCCTGCCTTTGGCCCATATCCTTCTAAACCTGCCCAATCCAGGTATCCATGCAAATGTCTCTTCAATATAATGATCGTACCTGCCTCAACTACCTCCCCCGGCAACTGGTTCCATACACCTAACACATTTTGTGTGAAATAGGGATAGAAACATAGAAACATGGACAATAGGTGCAGGAGTAGAGGCCATTCGGCCCTTCGAGCCTGCACCGCCATTCAATATGATCATGGCTGATCATCCAACTCAGTATCCTGTACCTGCCTTCTCTCCATACCCCCTGATCCCTTTAGCCACAAGGGCCACATCTAACTCCCTCTTAAATATAGCCAATGAACTGTGGCCTCAACTACCTTCTGTGGCAGAGAATTCCACAGATTCACCACTCTCTGTGTGAAAAATGTTCTTCTCATCTCGGTCCTAAAAGATTTCCCCCTTATCCTCAAACTGTGACCCCTTGTTCTGGAATGGGATGGGATCTCCCCCCCCCGGATCCGGGCACAGCCTCCGGCAGAGCGGCGGGAATGCTGGAATGCCGCGGAGCACGGCTGAGCCTGAACGCCGACTTTTGTTCCCTATCCCGCAGGAAACGCTGCTCCTGCTCGTCAAGAGCCTTCCTATGGGATGTTACTTCAACATTTACGGATTTGGGAGCAGCTTCGTGTCGTTCTTCCGGTGAGTTTTCATCCCCGAGTCAGGAAGCTGCGGCCTCTCCTGTATGTTCCTAACCACCACAGCCGGTGCCC
>NW_022630519.1:116668-160078 GCF_010909765.2 Amblyraja radiata | reverse complement strand
CTAAACCTATTCTATCCAGGTACCCCTCTAACTGATTCCTGGCAGACTGACTAGTGGGGTACCGCAAGGCTCAGTGCTGGGATCCTAGCTATTTACGATATATATTAATGATTTGGACGAGGGAATTGAATGCAACATCTCCAAATTTGCGGATGACACGAAGCTGGGGGGCAGTGTTAGCTGTGTGGAGGATGCTAGGAGGCTGCAAGGTGACTTGGATAGGCTGGGTGAGTGGGCAAATGCATGGCAGATGCAGTATCATGTGGATAAATGTGAGGTTATCCACTTTGGTGGCAAATACAGGAAAGTAGACTATTATCTGAATGGTGGCCGATTAGGAAAGGGGGAGATGCAACGAGACCTGGGTGTGATGGTACACCAGTCATTAAAAGTAGGCATGCAGGTGCAGCAGGCAGTGAAGAAGGCGAATGGTATGTTAACATTCATAGCAAAAGTATTTGAGTATAGGAGCAGGGAGGTTCTACTGCAGTTGTACAGGGTCTTGGTGAGACCACACCTGGAGTATTGCGTACAGTTTTGGTCTCCTAATCTGAGGAAGGACATTCTTGCCATAGAGGGAATACAGAGAAGGTTCACCAGACTGATTCCTGGGATGTCAGGACTTTCATATGAAGAAAGACTGGATAGACTCGGCTTGTACTCGCTAGAATTTAGAAGATTGAGGGCGGATCTTATAGAAACTTACAAAATTCTTAAGGGGTTGGACAGGCTCGATGCAGGAAGATTGTTCCCGATATTGGGGAAGTCCAGAACAAGGGGTCACAATTTAAGGATAAGGGGGAAATCTTTTAGGACCGAGATGAGGAAAACATTTTTCACACAGAGAGTGGTGAATCTCTGGAATTCTCTGCCACAGAAGGTAGTTGAGGCCACAGTTCATTGGCTATATTTAAGAGGGAGTTAGATGTGGCCCTTGTGGCTAAAGGGATCAGGGGGTATGGAGAGAAGGCAAGTACAGGATACTGAGTTGGATGATCAGCTATGATCATATTGAATGGCGGTGCAGGCTCGAAGGGCCGAATGGCCTACTCCTGCACCTATTTTCTATGTTTCTATCACCCCTCATTCTCCTGCACTCTAAGGAATAGAGTCCCAGCCTACTCAACCTCTCCCTATAGCTCAGATCCCTCTAGTCCTGGCAACGTCCTCGTAAATCTTCTCTGTACCCATTCCAGCTTGACAACATCTTTCCAATAACATGTCGCCCAGACCTGAGCACAACATTCTAAATGCGGCCTCACCAACGTCTTTTACAACTGCAACCACCTTCTATACTCAATACTCTGACTGATGAAGGCCAATGATGCACTCCTCGATCCCTCTGCTCTTCAACACGCCCCAGAGGCCTCCCATTCACAGTGTAGGTCCTGCCCATGTTAGACTCCCCAAAATGCCACACCTCACATTTCTCTGCATTAAATTCCATCAACCATTCCTCAGCCCACCTGGCCAATCGATCAAGATCCTGCTGCAAATTTATCACAACCATCTTCACTATCTGCAAAACCACCCACTTTTGTATCCTCTGCAAACTTGCTAATCTTGCCCTGTATGTTCTCATCCAAATCATTGATATAGATGACGAACAGTCATGGACCCTGCATCGAACCCTGAGACACACCACTAATCACAGGCTTCCAATGCGAGAAGCAACCTTCCACCATCACCCTCTGCTTCCATTCATGAAGCCAATTTTCTATCCATTCAGCTATCTCTCCTTAGATCCCATGCGATCAAACCTTCCAGAGCAGCCTACCATGCAGAACCTTGTCGAATGCTTTGCTGATGTCCATATATACATCTCTGCCCTCATCAATCTTTTTGGTCTCGACTTCAAAAAACTTAATCAGATTTGTGAGACAACACCTCCCATGTACAAAACCATGCTGACTGTCCCTAATCAGCCCTTGTCTGTCTAAATGCCTGTATATCCTATCCCTCATAATACTCTCTAGTAACTTTCCAACTACAAATGTTAAGCTCACTGACCTATAGTACCCAGTATTTTCCCTGCAGCCCTTCTTGAATCGAGGCACAACATTTGCCACCCTCCAGTCATCCGGCACCTCTCCTGTATTTAAAGACAACTCGTAAATTTCAACCAGGGCTCTCTGGTTTCCCACAATGTCCTCAGATATATCTGATCAGGCCCTGGAGATTTGTCTACCTTCATACATAGAAACATAGAAACATAGAAATTAGGTGCAGGAGTAGGCCATTCGGCCCTTCGAGCCTGCACCGCCATTCAATATGATCATGGCTGATCATCCAACTCAGTATCCCGTACCTGCCTTCTCTCCATACCCTCTGATCCCCCCAGCCACAAGGGCCACATCTAACTCCCTCTTAAATATAGCCAATGAACTGGCCTCGACCACCCTCTGTGGCAGAGAGTTCCAGAGATTCACCACTCTCTGTGTGAAAAAAGTTCTTCTCATCTCGGTTTTAAAGGATTTCCCCCTTATCCTTAAGCTGTGACCCCTTGTCCTGGACTTCCCCAACATCGGCAGCAATCTTCCTGCATCTAGCCTGTCCAACCCCTTAAGAATTTTGTAAGTTTCTATAAGATCCCCTCTCAATCTCCTAAATTCTAGAGAGTATAAACCAAGTCTATCCAGTCTTTCTTCATAAGACAGTCCTGACATCCCAGGAATCAGTCTGGTGAACCTTCTCTGCACTCCCTCTATGGCAATAATGTCCTTCCTCAGATTTGGAGACCAAAACTGTACGCAATACTCCAGGTGTGGTCTCACCAAGACCCTGTACAACTGCAGTAGAACCTCCCTGCATCCTATACTCAAATCCTTTTGCTATGAAAGCTAACATACCATTCACTTTCTTCACTGCCTGCTGCACCTGCATGCCCACTTTCAATGACTGGTGTACCATGACACCCAGGTCTCGCTGCATCTCCCCTTTTCCTAGTCGGCCACCATTTAGATAATAGTCTGCTTTCCTGTTTTTGCCACCAAAATGGATAACCTCACATTTATCCACATTATACTGCATCTGCCAAACATTTGCCCACTCACCCAGCCTATCCAAGTCACCTTGCAGTCTCCTAGCATCCTCCTCACAGCTAACACTGCCTCCCAGCTTAGTGTCATCCGCAAACTTGGAGATATTGCCTTCAATTCCCTCATCCAGATCATTAATATATATTGTAAATAGCTGGGGTCCCAGCACTGAGCCTTGCGGTACCCCACTAGTCACTGCCTGCCATTGTGAAAAGGACCCGTTTACTCCTACTCTTTGCTTCCTGTTTGCCAGCCAGTTCTCTATCCACATCAATACTGAACCCCCAATGCCGTGTGCTTTAAGTTTGTATACTAATCTCTTATGTGGGACCTTGTCGAAAGCCTTCTGGAAGTCCAGATACACCACATCCACTGGTTCTCCCTTATCCACTCTACTAGTTACATCCTCGAAAAATTCTATAAGATTCGTCAGACATGATTTCCTTTTGTAAATCCATGCTGACTTTGTCCAATGATTTCACCACTTTCCAAATGTGCTGCTATCCCATCTTTAACGCTGGAGGTACTATACACGATAGTACCTTCAGCATCTCGTCGACCGTAACACTGACTGCTCTCAAGACACTGCCAATCACTGCCCCAAGTTCCTCCGTCCTCCTGTATTTCTCCTCGGTAAATACAGAGGAGAAATACTCATTGAGGACGCTGTCCATCTGCTGTGGCTCCACACAGAGTTGACCGCTTTGATTCCTGAGGGGTCCCACTTGCACTCTAGTTACCCTTTTCCCCATTATGTGTTTATAAAATCTCTTGGGAGTGTCCTTCATGCGATCTGCCAGAGCTATCTTAGGAGCAGGAGTGTTAGGAGCAGAATTAGGCCATTCAACCCATCAAGTCTACTCCGCCATTCAATCATGGCTGATCTATCTCTCCCTCCTCTCCTGCCTTTTCCCCATAACCCCCGACACCTGTACTAATCAAGAACCTATCTATCTCTGCCTTCAAAATATCCATTGACAACCTCCACAGCCTTCTGTGGCAAAGAATTCCACAGATTCACCACCCTCTGACTAAAGAAATTCCTCCTCATCTCCTTCCTAAAGAAACGTCCTTTAATTCTGAGGCTGTGAGCTCTAGTCCTAGACTCTCCCACTAGTGGAAACATCCTCTCCACATCCACTCTATCCAGGCCTTTCACTATTCAGTACATTTCAATGAGGTCCCCCCTCATTCTTCTAAACTCCAGCGAGTACAGGCCCGGTGCTGGCAAACGCTCATCATATGTCAACCCACTCATTCCTGAGCATTCTTGTAAACCTCCTCTGGACCCTCCCCAGAGCCAGCACATCCTTCCTCAGATATGTTGCTCAAAATTGCTTACAATACTTCAAATATGGCCTGACCAGCGCCTTATAGAGCCTCAGCGTTACATCCCTGCTTTTGTATACAAGCCCTCTTGAAATAAATGCTACATTGAGTTTGCTTTCTTTACAACCGATTCGACTTGCAGATTAACTTTTTGGGAATCCTGCACCAGCTCCCAAGTCCCTTTGCACCTCCGATTTCTGGATTCTCTCCCCATTTAGAAAATATTCTACGCCTTTATTCCTGCTACCAAAATACACGACTCCACACTTTGCTACACTATATTCCATCTGCCACTTCTCTGCCCACTCCCCAACCTGTCCGAGTCCTTCTGCAGAGTCCCTGCTTTCTCTACATTACCTGCCCCACCACCTATTTTCGTATCATCCGCAAACTTGGCCACAAAGCCTTCAATCCCCTCGTCCAAATCATTAATGTACAACGTGAAGAGCAGCGGCCCCAGCACCGAGCCCTGCGGTACTCCGCAGCTAACCAGAAAAAAAAATCCTTTATTGCCACTCTTGGCCTTCCAGCCAACCTGCTATCCAACCTTGTATCTACTCTTTGATACCGGGAGGCCTCGTCTGCTTTAGCAGCCTCACTTGCGGCACCTTATCAAAGGCTTTCTGAAAATCTAAATAAACAACATCCACGGACTCTCCTTTGTCTGTCCTGCTATTTACTTCATCAAAGAATTCCAGCAGATTGGTCAGGCAAGATCTCCCCTTCACAAAGCCATGCTGACCGGCCTATTTTATCGTGAACCTAGTCCTTTATAATGGACTCTAAAATCGTACCAACCAGACTAATCAGCCTATAGTTCCCACTGATAGAGACAAAAAGCGGGAGTAACTCAGCCGGATGGGCAGCATCTCTGGAGGAGGGTCGCGACCCGATAAATGAGCCATTCCTTCTCTCCAGAGATGCTGCCTGCCCCGCTGAGCTACTCCAGTTCTTTGTGTCCATCTTCGGTTTAAACCAGAATCTGCAGTTCCTTCCTACACTATAGTTCCCACTATTCTACTTTCCTCCCTTCTTGTACAGCGGGATGATATTGCCAATTTTCCACAAATCGCCTACCCATTTTTGCCCTTCTGGAAAGACTGGATAGACTTGGCTTATACTCTCTAGAATTTAGGAGATTGAGAGGGGATCTTATAGAAACGTACAAAATTCTTATGGGGTTGGACAGGCTAGATGCAGGAAGATTGTTCCCGATGTTGGGGAAGTCCAGAACAAGGGGTCACAGCTTAAGGATAAGGGGGAAATCCTTTAGGACCGAGATGAGAAGAAACTTTTTCACACAGAGAGTGGTGAATCTCTGGAATTCTCTGCCACAGAAGGTAGTTGAGGCCAGTTCATTGGCTATATTTAAGAGGGAGTTAGATGTGGCCCTTGTGGCTAAAGGGATCAGGGGGTATGGAGAGAAGGCAGGTACGGGATACTGAGTTGGATGATTAGCCATGATCATATTGAATGGCGGTGCAGGCTCGAAGGGCCGAATGGCCTCCTCCTGCACCTATTGTCTATGTATCTATGATTTCCTTTTTTAGTTTGGTGCTTAGTTCCCGAAACTTCTCCAGGGCTACATGATTCCCAGCTGCCTACACCTGCCCCATGTGCCCTTGTTAATCTTGACCAATGCCCCAATTTCCCTCGTCAGCTAAGCTTCCTTACGTTTGCCTGCGTTGCGCTTCACTCTAACAGGGGCATGCATATCCTGAGCCGAGGAGTGAAGAAGAGAGGGGAGGGGAGGGGGCGAGGCGAGGGGAGGGGGAGAGGTTAGGGGCTGGGGAGGGAGAGAGGATGGAGAGATGAAGGGAAAGCTAGGCATCGAGGAGGGGAGAGTGAGTGATGCGGAGGGGAGCGAGGGGGGAGGAGTTATGGGAAGGGGTGTGAAGGGGAAGGGAGAGGGTGCAGTGCAAAGTAGTTTGGGGATGCAGGGATGGGGAGTTGAGGCAGCAGGCGAGGGAGGCCCTTACAGACATTCTATCTCTCACCTCCATTCCCCCTCTCCCATCCTCCCCCTCCCCCTGCTCTCATCCTCCCTTCCCTCCCCCCTTCTCATCCCTCTTCCCCTCCTCTTCCCTCCGCCCTCTCTCCCTCCCCCGTTCTCTCACTGCCCCCTCTCTCCTCCCCTCTTTTCTCCCCCCCACCCCCATGCCTGCCCCTCCTGCCGTGCCCCCCCGCTCTGTGCCGCCAGCCTGCTGGAGGAGGAGGATGACGAGGAGGGCGACGTTTGCCGCATCTGCCTGGTCGTGGGCGGCTGCCCCCTCAACCCACTGCTGGAGCCCTGCAGGTGTGTGGGCAGCCTGCAGTTCGTGCACCACGACTGCCTCAAGAAGTGGCTGCAGGCCAAGGTCATGTCAGGTGGGTGGTCTGCGATCCTGGCCATTCCTCCCCCCTCGCCCCACAACCATCCCATTCTCCTTACAAACCCCAGCCCCCCTATCCTTTCCCCCCCCTCTCCTCTCCTCTCCCCCTTCCCCTTTTCTCCCCTCCCCTCCTCTCCTCACCCCGTCCCCTCCTCTCCCCTCTCCTAGAAACATAGAAACATAGAAATTAGGTGCAGGAGTAGGCCATTCGGCCTGCACCGCCATTCAATATGATCATGGCTGATCATCCAACTCAGTATCCCGTACCTGCCTTCTCTCCATACCCTCTGATCCCCTTAGCCACAAGGGCCACATCTAACTCCCTCTTAAATATAGCCAATGAACTAGCCTCGACTACCCTCTGTGGCAGGGAGTTCCAGAGATTCACCACTCTCTGTGTGAAAAAAGTTCTTCTCATCTCGGTTTTAAAGGATTTCCCCCTTATCCTTAAGCTGTGACCCCTTGTCCTGGACTTCCCCAACATCGGGAGCAATCTTCCTGCATCTAGCCTGTCCAACCCCTTAAGAATTTTGTAAGTTTCTATAAGATCCCCCCTCAATCTCCTAAATTCTAGAGAGTATAAACCAAGTCTATCCAGTCTTTCTTCATAAGACAGTCCTGACATCCCAGGAATCAGTCTGGTGAACCTTCTCTGTACTCCCTCTATGGCAATAATGTCCTTCCTCAGATCTGGAGACCAAAACTGTACGCAATACTCCAGGTGTGGTCTCACCAAGACCCTGTACAACTGCAGTAGAACCTCCCTGCTCCTATACTCAAATCCTTCTCCTTCCCCTCCCCTGCTCTCCCCCCTCCCCTCCCCCTTCCTCCCCCTTGTTACTCCCTACTTAGCCTCACTACCTGCCGTCGCCCCCTGTGAGCTCTGACCCCACTCCCCCCGTGTCTCTCCCCAGGGGCCTCTCTCGATGCCGTCACCACCTGTGAGCTCTGCAAACACAACCTCAAGCTGGACTTTGACAACTTTGACGTTCACGAGTTTCACCGCAAGCAGGCCGCCACCCAGGTAACGGGGGGGGTAATAATGGGGAGGGGGCGGGGGCGACGGGCCCCTTGTGGGAGGAGAGACGGGGAAAGAGGGGGCAAGGGTGGGAGAGGAGGCAGGGGCAGGGCAACAGGGACCCACTCATGGGCCTGGGCTGGGGGAAGGCAGGTGAGGGAGGGAGAGGGGAAACGAACGAGATGGTGGGTGGGGGAGAGGGGCCTGGCGTAGACAGGTGGGGCAGACAGGTGACTTAACCCTGGCCCTGGGGGAAATGGGTATGACACCCACGGGGGAAGTGGCAGAGCATTCTCGGCCTCTCTCTATCGACCTCAGCCCTCCCTCCCTCCCTCCTCCCCTCCTCTCTCCCCTTTACGTTTCACTCACACCCACCTCTCTCAATCTCTCTCGCTCCCCTCTCTGTCTCACTGCCCAACCTCTCTCCCCTCTTTCTCCCCCTCTATCCTCACCTCTCACCTCTCCCCTCTATAGCTGCCGCTCCTCTCTCTATCTCCCCACCCTTCCTCTCTCTCTCTCTCACACATTGAGCGAGAGAACCCCTTCTCTCCTCCCCTGCCCCTCTCTCCCCCCTTCCCATATCTTTGCTCCTCCAAACTTGTCTCTCATCATAGCCCTAATTCGCCCACTCTCTCCCACCCTTCCCCTCCCTCTCTTCCACCCTTTTCTCCACCTCACTTCCCCCCTCCCTCGCCCCCTCCCTTCTCTCCCCCTCTCCTCCCCTATCTCTCTCACTGCTCACCCTCTCCCCCCCACACACTGACTCACCTCTCCCCCTCCCTCCCTCTCCTGCCCCCACTCTCTCCCTTCTCTCCCCCTCTCCTCCCTCTAACTGCCCCCTCTCTCTCTCCCCCACACACTGACTCCTCTCTCCCCCTGGGTCCAGGTAGAGGAGCAGATGAATAACTCCAGCCTGTACATGGCCGTTCTCCTTCACCTCTACGAGCAGCGCTTCACTGAGCTCATGCGGCTGCTGGGCGGCAGCAGCACCGGCTTCCAGGTATGGGGTGGGGGGGGGGGGGGGGGGCAAGAGGGGGGGGGGGGGGGGAGAAACATGGCGTGCAGGGGTGGGGACAGACAGTACAGGGGTGGGGAAACATGGTACAGGAGAGAGGGAGGTACAGGGAGAAGGGACACACACTCGCATACTCTTGCACACTCACGTGCACTCATGCTCGCACGCATGCACTCTCACACACTTATGCACACACTCACACAGGCACACTCGCACGGGCATACTTATGTGAACAAATCTGCACGCACACTCACGCACGCATAATGGCTTGTACATTTCGCACACGCACACACTCGCTCTCACACACACTCACTCTATTTCACACAGAGGTACACACACTCTCACACCTGCGCTTTCTCTCTCACACACCACGCATACACACTACGAGGTGCTGAGCCAAAGGGGGTGGTAGTGTGTGGGTGCCCTGGTGTGATGGCCACTGTCACCCCGTCTTGAAGAAAGACTGGATAGACTCGGCTTGTACTCGCTAGAATTTAGAAGATTCAGGGGGGATCTTATACAAACTTACAAAATTCTTAAGGGGTTGGACAGGCTAGATGCAGGAAGATTGTTCCCGATGTTGGGGAAGTCCAGAACACGGGGTCACAGTTCAAGGATAAGGGGGAAGTCTTTTAGAACCGAGATGAGAAAAAAAAATTCACACAGAGAGTGGTGAATCTGTGGAATTCTCTGCCACAGAAGGTAGTTGAGGCCACAGTTCATTGGCTCTATTTAAGAGGGAGTTAGATGTGGCCCTTGTGGCTAAAGGGATCAGGGGGTATGGAGAGAAGGCAGGTACAGGATACTGAGTTGGATGATCAGCCATGATCATATTGAATGGCGGTGCAGGTTCGAAGGGCCGAATGTGCTACTCATGCACCTATTGTCTATGTTTCTATCTCTCTCTCTCTCTCTTCCCCCCCCCAGTTTCCCAGGGCCGACTCGCAGACCGGAGAAGACGCCAGCGACACTCAAAGTATGTCCTTCTCGTTCCCGGCCCGGCCCGGCCCGGTTGTGGACAGTCCAGTACAGCTCAGCTCCCTGCCCCCATGTGCTCCTTCCTGTACCCTCCCCTCACCCCCGCATCGCCCCAGTCCCGGCCCGGAGGGAGGAGCATCAGCGTCTGGGACAGGCCTGACCCCTCCATCAGACCCTGACTCCCAGGCACGACTTGTTACCAGCCACACGTGGCCAGTGTGGCGCTGGGTTGTAAACGAGGGTGGTGGCAGTCAACGTCGAAGCGAGACCGTTAGCACGGTGGCGCAGCGGGTAGAGCTACTGCCTCACAGCGCCAGAGGACCCGGCTTCCATCCTGACTACGGGTGCTGTCTGTACGGAGTTTGTCCGTTCTCCCCGTGACCCGCGTGGGTTTTCTCCGGAAGGTCCGGTTTCTTCCCACTCTCCGTTTAGTTTATTGTCACGTCTACCGAAAAAGCTGTCGTTGCGTGCTAACCAGTCAACGGAAAGACAATACGTGATTGCAATCGAGCCATTCACAGTGTACAGATACGGGATAAGGGAATAACGTTTAGTGCAAGGTAAAGCCAGCAAAGACCGATCAAAGATAGTCCGAGGGTCACCAATGAGGTAGATAGTAGTTCAGGACCGCTCTCTTGTAGGATGATTCAGTTGCCTGATGTCTAACCTTCCCCAGCCATCATTGGACTTGCCAGGCACGGCCCTGCCCGAGGTCATTTGTCGCCAGCCTTGATCAGACCTGATCTCTTCTTGCCTCCATCTGTTCACCCCCCCTCCTCCTCCCCCACCCCTTACTTTCAGTCTGAAGAAGGATCCCGCCCCAAACCGTCACCCATCCTTGTTCCTCCAGAGATGCTGCCCGACCCTCTGAGTTACTCCGGCACTTTGTGTCTGTCTGAGTGATGTGAGGGAGGGTGATTGGTAGATGTTTTGTTTAGGTAAGAGAAAAACGTCAGCCAAGGTAAGACACTCCTCATAGTGTAGTTGACTTTAGCGATACAGCGAGTCCAGACCGACCAGCGATCCCCGCACATTAACACATTAACACCCATTAGGGACAATTTTACATTCATACCAAACCAACTAACCTACAAACCTGCACAATTAAAACATTTTACAGCCAGATTTATCACTTCTGCAACTTTTTAGATACCAAAGGAATTAAGAAAAAAACAAAAACAAATAATGCCTTACTGTTGATGAAATGCGATAATTCCCAATATTTTCAATCTTGATATCTGCACGGCCAATGTTTGCCAACCGCTTTAGCTGTTGTTGTCCCTTCAGCCGTCGCTTCTCCCTACCATCATTTCTCCTCACGTTTGGAATTCTGAAGTAGGATCAATGTCTCTCGCGCTTATCCCGATTTCCATCGTTATTTACAGCGCAAAAATGGGCTATTGCGGCGGTTTCTAAACAGGTCCATTACAATGGAAGCCATGGTCAGCGCTTACCTGCAGTTCATCGCGTGTACTCCCAGTTGGCATTGCGTGGCAACAGTACGGGTCACGGGTCGTGACCTCGACTGTGTGCAAACTCCCAATAAACCAGCATCCTGCAGTCCCTTGTCTCTACATCCTCCCATCACTCACCGACTCTTGCCCCGCTCCATCCAGCATCTTGGGCGATTCTTTCCCCCCTCAAAATTGCAGCGTCTGTCTGCCGGTTTCTGCTGTCTCTCCTCATAGGCTCACACACTCCAATCCAAGCAGCATCCTGCTCTCTCCGCAGCCTCTGGTATCGCAGGGACCATTGGGGAAGAGACTTCTGGAGTGTGTCCTCCAGCAAGATCGCTCTCAGTCTGGGCCCAAAGCTGTCCCTGGGAGTATGTGTGTGACGGGAAGTGTCGGTGAGGGGGGAGCTTCACCCTGTGTCTGACCCTGTCCCTGCTGCCAGTGTGAATGGTGGGCGATCGGGAGGGGGGGGTGAAGCTGAGTGCGTGCCCCCTCCTCGCTCTGTCCCCTGGGCAGCCCCCCCCCCACCCCCCCTGCTCCTCGCACCCTGGTCCAGACTGTCTGCTCTGTGTCTCCCCACATCCCAGATAGCGACTCGGAGGAGGAGGAGGCGCAGGAGGAGGAGGAGGAGGAGGGTGGTGAGCTGCGGACCCACCGTACCCTCTCACACCGGGGCAGGCTGCTGACGTTTCAGTCCAGGGACACGTAATGGAGGAGGCTGGCCTGCTAGAGTACTGTATGGACCATGCGCTATGCAATCCACTGTTTTCTTTTGATAAAGTGCCTCGCAGGAGGTGTGGAACCTTTCCGGAGCAGGCGTGGCCCTGGCGGGCTGGTGTCAACTTCTTCAACCCGCGGGGACAGTGTGCGAGAGAGTGTGAGTGAGAGTGGGTGTGTGAGTGAGTCTGTGTGAGCGAGTCTGTGTGAGTGAGCAGGTGTGTGAATGGGTACATGTTGGTGAGCGTGTGTGAGTGATTGTGCATGTGATTAATTCTGTGTAGGAAGGAACTGCAGATGCCAGTTTAAATCGAAGGCAGACACAAAATGCTGGAGTAACTCAGCCGGACAGGCAGCATCTCTGGAGAGAAGGAATGGGTGACGTTTCGGGTCGAGGCCCTTCTTCAGATTGATTCTGTGTGTGGGTGAGTGTGTGTGTGGGTGAGTGTGTGGGTGAGTGTGAGTCAGTGTGTGGGTGAGTGCCTATTTTTCTGTGTGTGTCTGCCTACCAGTGTGTGTGTGTATTTCCCTTTGACTGTCTGCCTATCTTTGTGCGTGAATGTGTGTCCATGTGTGTCGATCTCTGTGCATGCCTATGTCTGTGTGTGTGTCTGCATGTCTCCATGAGTGTCAGTGTTTCTCTATGTGTGCACACGTATGTCCCTGCACCGGCATTGTGAGGGACTGCTGATGTACATACACACACACACACACACGTACACACATACAGTACACACACGCCAACCACTCACGATCCTGACTGGATGAATAGGCAGATAAATCAGGCAGGGGGGATCAGTGTGCCTCGACAACAAAGCAGAAGCATCCAAGAGACTTCACTGGCCAGAGAATGGGGCGTGGGCTCTTCCCAGGTCCTGGCACCCCTACTCACGGAGGGCAGAGCTGAGGGGAACGAGATGTGATCTTATGAAAAGATAATGTGAAAGTTAGTGGTAGGAGCAGACTCTCCCTCCCTCCCCTTATTCACAATCCACTTTTAAAAATTAGCTCACAATAACAGCAAAAGGATTTGAGTATAGGAGCAGGGAGGTTCTACTGCAGTTGTACAGGGTCTTGGTGAGACCACACCTGGAGTATTGCGTACGTTTTTGGTCTCCTAATCTGAGGAAAGACATTCTTGCCATAGAGGGAGTACAGAGAAGGTTCACCAGACTGATTCCTGGGATGTCAGGACTTTCATATGAAGAAAGACTGGATAGACTCGGTTTGTACTCGCTAGAATTTAGAAGATTGAGGGGGGATCTTATAGAAACTTACAAAATTCTTAAGGGGTTGGACAGGCTAGATGCAGGAAGATTGTTCCCGATGTTGGGGAAGTCCAGGACAAGGGGTCACAGTTTAAGGATAAGGGGGAAATCTTTTAGGACCGAGATGAGGAAAACATTTTTCACACAGAGAGTGGTGAATCTGTGGAATTCTCTGCCACAGAAGGTAGTTGAGGCCACAGTTCATTGGCTATATTTAAGAGGGAGTTAGATGTGGCCCTTGTATCTAAAGGGATCAGGGGGTATGGAGAGAAGGCAGGTACAGGATACTGAGTTGGATGATCAGCCATGATCATATTGAATGGCGGTGCAGGCTCGATGGGCCGAAGGGCCTCTACTCCTGCACCTATTGTCTATGTTTCTATTTGATAGAGCTGCATCCTCACAGCAACAGAGAACCGGCTTCAATCCTGACCACAGGTGCTGTCTGTAAGGCGTGCATAGTTTCTCCCTATAACCGTGTGAGTTTTCTCCGGGTGCTCCGGCTTCCTCCCACATCTCAAAGAAGTAGGGGTTTGCAGATTAATTGGCTTCTGTAAATTGTCCCTGGTATGTAGGAATGTTTAGTGCAAGGTGAAGCCTGATTAAAGATAGTCCGAGGGTCTCCAATGAGGTAGATGGTACCTCAGGACCGCTCTCTAGTTGTTAATGGCATGATTCAGTTGCCGAATAACAGCTGGGAAGAAACTGTTTTTCAGGAATTTGGAGGTGCGCGTTTTCACACTTCTGTACCTCAAGAAGAACTCCCACATTTTGTATGATTCAAGTCCAAAGTTGTTAAAAATGTAGTCTTAACGTTGCCATAAAGGGAAGTGCAACAGGTAGTGCAAAGAGAAAAATACCAGGGTGCGCTATATAGTGCTATAGTGTTCCAGTTTCAGAGAAAACGCAGGTTTAAAAAAAGTGTTAGGCCTACAATGAGGTGGGTTGGAAGATCGGGACTACACCCTTGTCTTAGTTCCTTACAGGGCAGTGGACATTTTATCTGACCTTCTGCTTGATTGACGGACAAACTTTGCAGCGACACTAATTGTATTGTTAGTACATTCTTTAAGCTTTGCAGTATTGTAGAATTAAGATTTGGTGTTTTAGTTTTAAAGCTACAGTACGGAATCAGGCCCTTCAGCCCACCGAGTCCGCGCCGACCAGCGATCCCCGCATATTAATACTATCCTACACACGCTGCCTTAGGGAAAGGGAACGCCCCTGACTCTCTCTCCACTTCACCCAGAACTTCCTAAACGAATCCCGGAATCGGCAATCCTCCAGCAGCCGGTTATTAAAATGCCAATACGCGGACCCTGCCCGTATGCGCACTGGGATAAAGTCCCACTCGCACCAGGCAGTGGTCCGATCACAGCACTGGCCGCATGGAGGCCGCCGAGACACAGGAGACATAGACCATGGAAATGTACAAGCGGCCAACACGGGAACCACCACCCTCAAACCTGTACGAGAAGGCACTGGAGTCAGGATGGAAATTCTGCCACGCATCGACCAGCTCAAAAGAATCTACCAGTTCTACCAGTACCAGTTCCAGAATCTACATCGGTGAAACTAAGCGGAGGTTGGGCGATCGTTTCGCTGAACACCTCCGCTCGGTCTGCAATAACCTACCTGACCTCCCGGTGGCTCAGCACTTCAACTCCCCCTCCCATTCCCCTTCCGACCTCTCTGTCCTGGGTCTCCTCCATGGCCAGAGTGAGCAACACCGGAAATTGGAGGAACAGCACCTCATATTCCGCTTGGTGAGTCTGCATCCTGCAGGCATGAACATTGAATTCTCCCAATTTTGTTTGCCCTTGCTGTCTCCTCCCCTTTCCTCAGCCCGCGGGCTCCTCCTTTTTCCTTCCTTCTCCCCGCCACCCCCTATCAGTCTGAAGAAGGGTTTCGGCCCGAAACGTTACCTATTTCCTTCGCTCCATAGATGCTGCTGCACCCGCTGAGTTTCTCTAGCATTTTTGTCTACCTACCAGTTCTCTTAGAATCTTGATTGCTGCCGGGTCACGCTGAATGCCAGAGCGATCTCTCGCCTCAAGGGTACAATTAAAATCTCCCCCAAGGAAAACACACACTCCACGGTCGATGGTATTCAACAAAATAGTCACCTCCCGGGTTAGGCGCGTCTGCATTGCGCCGGTCTTGGGGGCGTACACATTGATAAAGTATAACGGCACGCCATCCAGGCGCACGGCCAGATACAGCAACCGACCTGGTACAATTTCCTGCACCATCAGGACCTCCGGCTGGAAAAATGGGGCCAACAGGAAAGCCACTCCACTCGAATTGTAGTTAAGATGGCTCATGTAATAATAATAATAATAATGGATGGGATTTATATAGCGCCTTTCTAATACTCAAGGCGCTTTACATCGCATTATTCATTCACTCCTCAGTCACACTCGGTGGTGGTAAGCTACTTCTGTAGCCACAGCTGCCCTGGGGCAGACTGACGGAAGCGTGGCTGCCAATCTGCGCCTACGGCCCCTCCGACCACCACCAATCACTCACACACATTTACACACAGGCAAAGGTGGGTGAAGTGTCTTGCCCAAGGACACAACGACAGTATGCACTCCAAGCGGGATTCGAATCGGCTACCTTCCGGTTGCCAGCCGAACACTTAGCCCATTGCACCATCTGTCATCCCTGTAGACCCTGCCCTTCTCCGCACCCATGGTACCCGCCCTAGCACCGCCTCCCAAAGAGTCCCCGACCACCACCAGGGAAATCACCTCACTGTGGCACTCAGGTGCCGATGTTCATGGAGTCTCCCCTACTCCCTCATCCGGTGGGGCAGCACATCCCTCATCTGAGCTTGTAGCCTCAATGGAGAGCGCTGGCAGGGAGGATTAGAGTGCCCCCACACTCAGGTCATCCTGCCCCTGGTCATCCTGTAAGCCAGGGGACGTGTTCTCCGGGGGAATAGCTCCCTCGGGTGGTCCCTGCACTAAAGAGGCATCATAGAAACATAGAAAATAGGTGTAGGAGTAGGCCATTCGGCCCTTCGAGCCTGCACCGCCATTCAATATGATCATGGCTGATCATCCAACTCGGTATCCTGTACATGCCTTCTCTCCATACCCCCTGATCCCTTTAGCCACAAGGGCCACATCTAACTCCCTCTTAAATATAGCCAATGAACTGGCCTCAACTACCTTCTGTGGCAGAGAATTCCAGAGATTCACCATTCTCTGTGTGAAAAATGTTTTTCTCATCTCGGTCCGAAAAGATTTCCCCCTTATCCTTAAACTGTGACCCCTTGTTCTGGACTTCCCCAACATCGGGAACAATCTTCCTGCATCTAGCCTGTCCAACCCCTTAGGAATTTTGTAAGTTTCTATAAGATCCCCCCTCAATCTTCTAAATTCTAGCGAGTACAAGCCGAGTCTATCCAGTCTTTCTTCATATGAAAGTCCTGACATCCCAGGAATCAGTCTGGTGAACCTTCTCTGCACTCCCTCTATGGCAAGAATGTCTTTCCTCAGATTAGGAGACCAAAACTGTACGCAATACTCCAGCTCAGAGGAAGCATTCTCTAGGTACTCCACCTCAACAGGGGGTGATGGCCCCCCTTCAGGTTGCCCTTGGACCTCAGAGCCGTAGTCCATATCACAGGACCCATGCGTACTCCTCTTCCAGCCAATGGCGTGCGGTGCAGCAGTGAGCTCCATTGCGGAAGCCTCTGCCTCCGCACTATCATCTACCTCCTCACCCTCTCCAGTTACCCGTTGGACCCTCGGGTCCTTAGGGTTCCCTTGGCTATGCTTTCCGGGCCACTGTGGTAGAACTGGCAGCACCAGATGGGTCAGCAGTGCTTTCCTGGGCCACCGTGGTGCAGCTGGCAGCCTGGGTTCTGGGACAAATCTTGCGGAAATGTCCCACTTCTTTGCAGGCATGACATCGCAATTGGTCCGAGTTCCAGAACACGCTATAGGAGAAACCATCCAATTCTACATGGAGCCTCCCCTCCGAGAGCATGCTGACCGGTTGCATCGTGGCTTGGTTCGGCAACTTGAGCGCCCTGGAAAGGAAGAGACTACAAAAAGCAGTAAACACTGCCCAGTCCATCATCGGCTCTGACCTTCCTTCCTTCGAGGGGATCTATCACAGTCGCTGCCTCAAAAAGGCTGGCAGTATCATCAAAGACCCACACCATCCTGGCTACACACTCATCTCCCTGCTACCTTCAGGTAGAAGGTACAGGAGCCTGAAGACTGCAACGACCAGTTCAGGAATAGCTACTTCCCCACAGCCATCAGGCTATTAAACCTGGATCGGACAAAACTTTGATTATTAATAACCAATTATCTGTCATTTGCACTATCATTTTATTTATTCATGTGTGTATATATTTATATTACAGTATATCAAGTTCAAGTTCAAGTTTATTGTCATGTGTCCCTGATAGGACAATGAAACTCAGCACAACAGAACATAGTAGTCATTGAATACAAAACACATGAATAAATAAACTGATAAAGTGCAAAATTACAGATAATGGGTTATTAATGTTCAGAGTTTTGTCCGATCCAGGTTTAATAGCCTGATGGCTGTGGGGAAGTAGCTATTCCTGAACCTGGTTGTTGCAGTCTTCAGGCTCCTGTACCTTCTACCTGAAGGTAGCAGGGAGATGAGTGTGTGGCCAGGATGGTGTGGGTCTTTGACGATACTGCCAGCCTTTTTGAGGCAGCGACTGCGATAAATCCCCTCGATGGAAGGAAGGTCAGAGCCGATGATGGACTGGGCAGTGTTTACTACTTTTTGTAGTCTCTTCCTCTCCAGGGCGCTCAGGTTGCCGAACCAAGCCACGATGCAACCGGTCAGCATGCTCTCTACTGTGCACCTGTAGAAGTTAGAGAGAGTCCTCCTTGACAAACCGACTCTCCGTAATCTTCTCAGGAAGTAGAGGCGCTATATGGACACACTGATCTGTTTTGTAGTCAATGCCTACTATGTTCTGTGTGCTGAAGCAAAGCAAGAATTTCATTGTCCTATCATAGAAACATAGAAAATAGGTGCAGGAATAGGCCATTCGGCCCTTCGAGCCTGCACCGCCATCCAATATGATCATGGCTGATCATCCAACTCGCTATCCTGTACCTGCCTTCTCTCCATACCCCCTGATCTCTTTAGCCACAAGGGCCACATCTAACTCCCTCTTAAATATAGCCAATGAATTGTGGCCTCAACTACCTTCTGTGGCAGAGAATTCCACAGATTCACCACTCTCTGTGTGAAAAATGTTTTTCTCATCTCGGTCCTAAAAGATTTCCCCCTTTATCCTTAAACTGTGACCCCTTGTTCTGGACTTCCCCAACATCGGGAACAATCTTCCTGCATCTAGCCTGTCCAACCCCTTAAGAATTTTGTAAATTTCTATAAGATCCCCCCTCAATCTTCTAAATTCCAGCGAGTATAAACCGAGTCTATCCAGTCTTTCTTCATATGAAAGTCCTGACATCCCAGGAATCAGTCTGGTGAACCTTCTCTGTACTCCATCAGGGACACATGACAATAAACTCACTTGAACTTGAGTTGAGTTGGGTTGGGTTGGGTTGGGTTGGGTTGAGTTGTGTTGGGGTTGGATTGAGTTGGGCTGGGCTGAGTTGGGTTGGGTTGAGTTGGGTTGGGTTGGGTTGGGTTGAGTTGTGTTGGGGTTGGGGTTGGGTTGGGTTGAGTTGGGTTGGGTTGGGTTGAGTTGGGTTGGGTTGGGTTGGGTTGGGTTGGGTTGGGTTGGGTTGGGTTGAGTTGGGTTGGGTTGGGTTGGGTTGGGTTGGGTTGGGTTGGGTTGAGTTGGGCTGAGTTGGGTTGGGTTGGGTTGGGTTGGGTTGGGTTGGGTTGAGTTGGGTTGGGTTGGGTTGGGTTGAGTTGGGGAGGGTTGGGTTGAGTTGAGTTGGGCTGAGTTGAGTTGGGTTGGGTTGGAGCAGGAGGCCATTCGGCCCCTCGAGCCTGCACTGTCATTCTATGTGATCATCCACAATCAGTACCCCTTGATTCTGCTAGCCCTAAGAGCTCTATCTAACTCGCTGCCGCCGAGGGGGGGTGGTTTGGACACACTGAGGGCGACTTTTTTATTTTTAATTACGTGCGGGTGGAAATATATCCAAAGGCGTTAAAGAAATGAACAATAAATTCACTCGACGAGCAGCTCCTTTAATAAAAAAGCTCAAGGGGCGTGAGGTTTGATTGACGGCCCATCCGACCAATAGAGCGCCGACAGTCGGCCCTCAGAGGCTGCCGATTGGCGGAGCGGGCAGTGGGGGCGGGACAACGGGGAGCGTTCGTCGGAGACAAAAATCCGCCGTCAGGTTAGGGTGCGCGGGAGGGGGCGGAGTTAAAGGTTGTGTGAGAGGTCGCGCCGCCTGATGGACGTGGCTGTTGACCAATGGGGGCGGCAGTTGGCGGCCCAGCAGCCATTCAGCGGGCGCGTTGGGCGGCCGGAGTCCCGCCCCCCTCCCCCCGTCAAGTTAGGATGCGCGTAAAGGATGGGTGAGAGGTCGCGCCGCCTGATGGACGTGACTGTTGACCAATGGTGGGCGTCAGCCACTCAGCGGGCGCGTTGGGCGGCCGGTAGTCCCGCCCCCCTCCCCCCGTCAAGTTAGGATGCGCGTAAAGGATGGGTGAGAGGTCGCGCCGCCTGATGGACGTGGCTGTTGCCCAATGGGGGGCGGCGGGCCTCGGGCGACAGCCATTCAGCGGGCGCGTTGGGCGGCCGGAGTCCCGCCCCCCTACCCCCGTCAAGTTAGGGTGCGCGGAGGGGAATTAAAGGCTGTGTGAGAGGTCGCGACGCCTGATGGACGTGAATGACGGCCAATGGGGGGCGGCGGGCCTCGGGCGGCAGCCACTCAGCGGGCGCGTTGGGCGGCCGGAGTCCCGCCCCCCCTCCCCCGCCCTCTCCCCTCCCCCTCCCGCCCGCCCGCCGGCCGCCATCTTGTGGGTTGTTGTGGGCAACTTTTCCCTCCTCTCTCTCTCTGTCTCTCTCTCTCCACCGTTTCAACCCCCCCCCCGCCACCCCCTTCCCCTCACCCGGACAACGAGGGGTTTTTTTTAAAAAACAACATCATTTCGTTGTATTTTACCCGAGGGTAGTAAATAATTTCCTCACGAGGAGGAGGAGGAGAAGGGGAGCAGGTGGGGAGGGCGGGGTGGGGGGAGGACAAGGCCTGAGGCCTGAGGCCTGTGCTGTGTGCGTGGGATCCGACCCTCCTTTCCCGGCGTGTGGAGCAGCCGGCCCTACCCCACCTCCCCAGCAAAGTTAAACCTCCATTCCCGATCATTAACAAGGACAGCCGCCACCCCAACCCATCACCCCCTCCCCCCCACCCACCCCTTCCCTCCCCTCCCTCATCACCTCACCTCACCCCACACCCACCCCCTCCTCACTGTCTCTCGGGGGTTTTGCCCTCTCCTCGGTGAGTACCAACAGTCTTAACGCAGCAGGAAGGTCAGAGGTGTGGGGGGGGGGGAGTTGAGGGTTTTTTTTGAGGGAGGGGGGCGGTTGTTGGGTGGGGGATCTAGGGTCAGGGTAGTAGTCTGGGGCCAGGAGGTGGGGACCTGGGGTCAGGGTAGTAGGCTGGGGGTGTTGAGGGACCTCTATAAATGTAGGTAAATCTATATAAATGTGGATAAATCTCTCTGAATATAGGTGATTCTATATGTATGGAGAAATCCCTATAAATGTAGGTAAATCTCTCTAAATGTAAGTATATCTCTCTAAATGTAGGTATATCTCTCTAAATGTAGGTATATCTCTCTAAATGTAGTTATATCTCTAAATGTAGTTATATCTCTCTAAATGTTGGTATATCTCTAAATGTAGTTATATCTCTCTAAATGTAGGTACATCTCTAAATGTAGGTACATCTCTAAATGTAGGTACATCTCTCTAAATGTAGGTACATCTGTCTAAATGTCGGTATATCTGTCTAAATGTAGGTATATCTAAATGTAGGTACATCTCTCTAAATGTAGGTATATCTCTCTAAATGTGGGTACATCTCTAAATGTAGGTGATTCTATATGTATGGAGAAATCCCTATAAATGTAGGTATATCTCTCTAAATGTGGGTACATCTCTCTAAATGTAGGTAATTCTACATGTATGGAGAAATCCCTATAAATGTAGGTAAATCTCTCTAAATGTAGGTAATTCTATATAATTATGGAGAAATCCCTATAAATGTAGGTACATTTATATAAATGTGAATAAATCTCTAAATGTAGGTAATTCTAAATAAAAGATAGGTCTCTCTAAATGTAGGTAAACCTACAAATGTAATAAGTAAAGATAGACACAAAATATAATAAGTACATCGATATAAATCTCAATGAATGTAGATACATCTATATAGATCTCTATTAATGTAAGTAAATCTATAAATCATAAATGTAGGTAGAACTCAATAAAAGTGGATAAATCTATAAAACGTCTCTATAAATATGATAACTAACACTGTTACAAGGGCTCCTAAATATTTATAAATATTGGTGAATCTATAGAAATGTTGTTAGGGCCCCATCTAAATGTCTATGTGGATAAATATGTAAATGTGGTCAAATACTATTTCTCTTGTTTGGGCCCCATTTAAATGCCTATTTCATTGTGGGTAATCCTAAATACTAATTACATTTTCTTTGTCCCAGTGGTCTATAAATAACATTTTGTTCCTCGAGCCTTGTCTAAATCTGGGTAAATACATATAAATGTGGATCATCCTGGATAAGAGTAACATGTTGGTGCTGGGGATAGTGTAGAATCTATATAAATAAAGTTAAATATACTGTGAGGACCTCGTGGCACCCCTAGGAGTAGAGAGCAACCTAGATAAAAATGCTAATGCTATTAATCTGATCCTCAGACCTCAATCACCCATATCCATAGAAATGTTGTATAATAGTCTGGTATCAGGCCCTCATTTTAATAATTTAGAGTGGAGTGTAATCTGTATAAAAGTGGATAATCCTGGAAAAGGCATTCAAACACCTCAGAATATGAATAAATCTATATAAATGGGGATAAATCTGTATAAATGCTGATAACTAACATTCTGATGCTGGTCTCTTGCCTTAGAGTCCAGAAATGGAACTAATCCACACAAATGAGGATTGATCTAAATAATTGTGGATAATACTAGGTCAGAATAACATTTCCGTGCTGTGGCTGTGTTTAAATTGTTACGCAACAGAGGAGAATCCACATAAACGTGGATGAAAATCCATAGAAATGTTGACGTGTAATGTTGTGGGGCCCGGTCTAAATTGACAGGAATCCATGTACACTTGGAGAAGCCGGCATTCCTGTAACTCTGATGCTGGGACCTCCAGGAGAGGGACCAATGTAAATCCATACACATTTGTGTGAATGTTACGCAAAATGTCTGTAGACCAGTAAAGCTTTAACAGCTAGTGGGGCACGGAGTGAAATTTAGATAAACAATGACTTTGGTCATTGTGGCCTCGTTTAAATCCCCAGCATTTTAAATAAATCTGCAAAAATAAAATAATATATGTAGCTTTCAGCTGTTGGGGCCCTATCTAAAGTTGGAGTAGGAATATATTTCTATGTGAAAAGCTCGAATGATTGTTCAAATAAAAAGGATCGATAAACCTCTCAGCAGGGACTTTGATTAAGCCTTAATAAAATGTAATTCTACTGCTTAAATCTCCACAAGGCAGATGAAAATGCATGTTCAGGAGTTGAGCTCCAGACATTTTCGGTTCTGTTGTTAGCACTGTGCATTAAACTTTTAGCAGATAAGTCTTTGACTAAATGTGTAAAAATGCAACAGAAGTATAAATCACTTTGCTGTTTACAGCCTAAATTATAACTAACCATTTGCCTCAGTTCCAAACCTTATAAAACTAGGTTATGTTCAGAGAATTTAAATGTTGATGGCCTTTGTTTATTGACAGTATTCATGGGATGCTCAAAATTGTTATATAGGAATATTTTTAATGAGATGTTTTAATTGTTATTAAACCTGTGCTCCTAATTAAAATAACTTTGGTTCTGATTTAAAAAAAAACATTTTAATTTAAAATATCTTAACTGTGAATACGACACAATTATAAATAATCGTGATACAAGAAAGTGCAGATGCTGAAAACTCGAGTGAAAAAAATAAACTGCTCAGTAAACTCAGTAGGTCAAGTGGACGCAAAAGTCCCCGTCCAGATGATGCTTGTCCCACTGAGTTGCTCCAGGTGTTCGAATCCTACATTTATAATTATACTGCAGTATTTAGTATTTTTTATTGAATGGACTATTGACATTGGAATAATATTCGGAATTCAATAAATATTTCCACAAAGCTAAGTTTTGCTTCACTAAAAATCAGTTTCTTCTTAAATAGACCATTCTAGTTATTTTGGTTGTGAGGTAGTTCTAGTTTGTAGTTAATAACCCCAAATAACCTTTCTGCTGGCTAAAAATATACTGTTGGGTTATTAACTAGGACCAAAAATAGGGCTTATTGTCAATGTAGCAGCTATAAACTATTGTGTGGAATTTAGTTATTGTTAAACTGCAAATTTCTTAGTTAAAGGACATCAAATAATGCAAATGAGCCGTGAAAGTGATTTCTGCTTCAGTTTTAATCCATAGTACCTGTATAGCTAAAATCTTTCTAATTCATTTGGGAACTTCAGTTGGAAGTGAATGAGAAAGATTTTAAATTCTGCTTGAATAATTAGTTAATCCAAAATAGCCTTTCATGATCTGGTTCAAACTAATATCCTTTCATACTAATTCCATTGTGTTGATTATTGCCAACTTCCCCAAGTTAAATACATGATAGACACTAAACGCTGGAGTAACTCAGCAGGACAGGCAGCATCTCTGGAGAGAAGGAATGGGTGACGTTTTGGTTCGAGATCCTTCCTCAAACTGAAGAAGTTTCTTGACCAGAAACATCGCCCATTCCTTCTTCGGAGGTGCTGCCTGTCCCGCTGAGTTACTCCAGCATTTTGTGTCTTTAATGTGAACCAGCATCTGCAGTTCCTACGCATTCCCCAAGTTAAATTCTGTTCACAATTCTTTCTTAAATCTTTTCCCACCAGTTTAAAACTGAATGTGCACAATGGCTATAAAGAAATGCATTTTTGTAAAACTTCTCATATATATGCACTTAGTTCAAATTTAAATGAATGGTCTAAAAATTATAATTGTTTAAAATGGTGATTTAAATAGTTAGAGAATGTAACCACCGCAAAAGTTACATTAATTAAAAAATATAACACCAGGTCCTGACTGCAATATGGAGGCAAAATCAGAGAGCTAACAATATAGTGTTAATATATCTAGTTTTGAATTATTTTAGTGTATTCTGGCTTGCTGTACCTAGCGTAATTACAAACGGTTCATTCTAATATGAATTTGCTTCTTTGCTCTAAAATTAATCTTTGAATTTGAAGATTGGAACTATATTTAAATGCACCTTAATTTTGAATGTTTATGACAGTCATAAGTTTATTATTTGGAATTTGATTGAACGTATTGCATATCGCCATACATTGGACAAATTTTACTTGTAGGTGAAGCTCTTTGCCTTTAAATTTAATACCTAATTTATGAATAAATATATGTAACGTAATCTCAAATTAAATGTACAATTGCAAATTTGATAATTAATTTTAATCCCAATAAAATTCAAATTTAATATTCATTTTGGTAATGCATTTATATATATTTATTATTACAAATGGGAATCACATTAAAATGTTATCTGCAAGTTCATGGTTGGAATCAGTTAGTTTTAAAACAAAACTTTTACAAGGATTTATGGAACAAAAAACTCCCTTTATTTTACAAAACAGATGGGCATTTTCCACTTTTTTAGGAATGGGGATAGTGGAAGCATTTTGAGATTTGTTTTTAAGTTGGAAGGGTTATGCTTTTATCTAATTTACACGAGTGCAAACAAGAGATTTTTAGAAAACTTATTTTTTCGTAATAGGAAGCTTTTTTTTTTTTAAAGCTTTATATTCTACGCTATGCTTTGCACTTTGGATTTTTTCCATACCACAGCTCAGATGCCTTTTTATGCATATGTCCGATTACAAGGCAGAACATGAAGTGCTTTTAAGGTGTTTCTGCACAATTTTGTACTTGCCATATGAGCCTTTCGCAGGAAACGTAACACGTGGGGGGGTAGAAAAAAATGTGATTGGGGAGAAAGTTGAATCTTTCTCCTCTTCTCAAGAGCAGAGAAGATTCTCCTATTTTTTTTTTAATGTTTTACATCTTTTGAATTGGAGAATGTTGTGTTTTGTGTGTATTTGGCATTTTGAAAAAAGGAAAATTTCATATTTTGTACCTTGTTGACCTTTTTTTTTTTTGAAGTAAAACGCTTTTTGTTCCATGCATTTTGCAGCTACTAATGCCAAAAAAAAACCCCCCCTTCAAATTTCTTGACAATCGGCAGCCTATTTTGAGAAATCGGACAATTCTTTTTCCCCAAACAGTTAAATTGTAAAATAAATCTTCAAGGCCGTTTCTCTACATTTCCTGTTTTGAAAACATTGTTAATGTTTTGTGCTTTGGAAATGTTTAATTTGGGGGACAAAACAGCAAATACACTTGTTGGTTTTTACCTCTGCATCTTGAAATGAAAAATTAACTTAAAATGCAAATTGGCATTTTCTTTTATACATAAAAAAAAGGTATATGAAACAATAATTAAAAATGCTGCACAATCTACAATGTTTTGAATTTCTTTTCCAAGGGGAAAAAAGTCAAAGTTGGCACACTTTGCTGCCATCAAGATGTTGATCACAGAAAGACTCAGAATGGTTTGGTGTCAAATTCCACCATGGCTGACTTCTCTGATTTTTCCTAAGCTAATTTAGCACCATTTATATTTTTAGTAAAACGATTAACCCACATTGCGGTGGCTCTGGAGCCGTGGCGAGGAGTGGCCGCTGCTTATAGGCCAATGCTTAGCCTGCCCGCTTGTATCACTGGCAGGGCTGCCAGTGCATACAAGATGGTGGCCAGAGCAGCGAGCCCCGAACCCACCAGGGTGGCAAAAGGCCGCAGCTCTCAGTGCTGGGCGCTTTAATGAAATGAGAATGTTTTCTTTTCCTCAAAGTTGCTTCTGTTGAACTTTTGTACTCTTAATCTTTTTTTATATTCGCAGTTTTGTGGACACTTTTTCCCTAAAAACCAGTTGGTTGGGCCTCACTATAAGATCAACATGAATGCAGAAGTAAGCACCAACATTTTTTTTTCACGAAACGTTTTTTTAAAGCTGAAGTGTTTAAGAGATGCAAAATATTTTTCCTTTTTTAAAAAAAGCTGTATACTCCTTTTTAAAAAAAAAAAAAAAAATCTGTAGTTTTAGCGGTGTGCGCGGGTGGATTGTCCGAAGGCACACATAGATAATTTTGATATATTTAGTTTAAAGTCTTTTTTAATTTAATATTCTGAGGAAGTGTTTTTCACATAAGGTTTTTAACTTCTCTCTCTTTTTTCCAAGTGTTTTCCCCCTTTTTTAAACTACTGTTCGAACTGTTAACGATTTTTCCAGAGGTGATCTCTTGACATGTTTTGTTCGAGAAAACTCTTACCCCTCCTTTCCTCCTTTTTCTCCGAGCTTGAATCGAACTGTTGAATTTTGACGTGTTTAAGTGCAATTTTTAAAGTTTTTGTCCGCTATATATTGATGGTGTTTTATATATATATGGAAGAAGTATATATATATTTTTGTACAGATCTCCACTTCTCCGTTTGATTTTTGCAGCCAAGTATAGCCTTTTTAGAGGGTTTTTCAGAAGCAGGCTGATAGAATTTTTAGTGCCTTCATCAATAATATTTTTATAATGTTGGTCTCTGGCGGCATAGTTGAGCAGGCAGTTTTTTTCCCCTTCCCACTCCCTGCCCTTCATACCTCACTCCCCCCCCTCCCCCCGCACCTTCCATTCCTCACTTCCCCCTCTCCCCAAAGATCCCATTGGCCACAGTGCACTTACTAACGGATCTCTGTTTGTCTGGGAAAAAATAAAGCTGTTTCCGGTCGTTGTTTTAATTCCAAAATGCACAAGTCACTGGAGTGTTTCTCTGCCCACCCCCTAAACATCAACGGCAGCACTGTATCCATACAGCTCGTGTGTCCTCCATGCCAAGTGAGACACAAACCTGTGCATCCAAAAACTTAAGGGTTTGGGGACTGACCAACGTTCGGTGGACCCTCGGATTGTTTCACACAGCAGCCGGGTCCGTTGCAATCCTTGTAGGATGAAGCCTGAGGGTTTGTGCAAAGCAAGTAAGTCTTAGTTAACGGGCTTCTGCAGCAAGCAGTAATTCCTCCCTCCCCCCCCCCCCCCCCCTCCCCATGGCTAGGAGGTGACAGACTTGTCCTCTCCCCTCCAACCACCCTCTCACCCTCTCTGCTGTAAGTCTTTCCCCACACAAGAGCAGTGGCGAGGTCTGGCCTTCACTGCTGGCCGGGCTTGCCGTTACCAGTTGTTGAACTGTAACGGTCCACGGCAGGGTGGGCGAGGAAGTGCAACGAAGCAGACAATGCGTTCCCACCACCCCTCCTACGCTTGCTCCACACACTGCCCCTGTAGACTGGTGGTGGTGGTGGTGGGGGGGTTCACAACAGCACAGCCTCTGCTGTGGATGTGTTGGCCTGCGCCCAACAGTGGCAGCGCCCCAGAGGGTCCCGCCGACTTGCGAGGGAGTTGCAGGGGCCGCAGGTTTATGGCTACAACGTGCGGAGGTGGTTTCCTTGGGAAGGAGGGAGGTTGAGGGGGGCCAAATTCCATGAGCAGCAGAGGGCAGAGTCTGGAATCGGTCGGCAGAAGGATAAGAGGGAAGGTTGCTTGAGCCGGGCGGGCTGGAAAGGGTGGAGGTGGCAGGCAATCTCCTTGCATTCAGTACCTGCCAGGGCATAGGATCGGCCTGGGGGCTGTCTATTTGGCAGCATGGACGTGCTGGGCGAGTGTGCCGAGGTGGGTTGTAGGCTTCCTCATGTCTGGCAGTGGGGTGAGGGAGGGTTAGGCCGTGAAGGCCACAGTGGGAGAGGCAATTGCCTTGGGCTCCCAATTCCTTGTCTGTGGATCTCTCAGCGGCTCCGGAATTGCTGGTCGCCTGTACACTGCAAGCTCCACGGTTCTTGGTCATTGTTAAAAGTCCCAGCCTTAATGTTGTGACTAGGGCAGAGTGGGGCATGATCAACTGAGAGGGTGCAGTGGTGGGGTGTGGTGAGACAGTGCTTGATACACTAGCAGTAGAAACAACTGCTGATGCTGCTTTACCAAGGAAAGACACACAGTGCTGGAGTAACTGGAGTTTAGAGCTGCACAGTGGCGCAGCGTTAGAGTTGTCGCCTGACAGCGCCAGAGACCCGAGTTTGGTCCAGACCTACAGAGTTTACCTTCTCCCTCTGACCGCGTGGGTTTTCTCTGGATGCTCCAGTTTTCTGCCACACTCCTTTGTAGGTTAATTGGCTTCTGGAAATTGAAAATTGTCCCTACTGTGTCAGGTAGTGCTCGTGTACGGGGTGATCGCTGGTCGGTAAGGGCTCAGTGGGCCGAAGGGCCTGTTTCCGCGCTGTATCTCTAAAGTCTAATGTGAAGCAGCTGGCCGTTTCCAGGCAGTGCTGTCTAACCCAGCACTGAGTGGTTCTAAAGTCCAGGGTTTGGTTTCCCTGAACCAGGGGAGGGATGAGAGTGGGGATTGAGAGAATAGCAACAACTGCCTGGGCCTCTCCGCAGGCGGAAGCCCCAGCACCCCAGCTGTAGAGTAGGTTCCAGGTTACTGACCTCCCCGCCTCTCTGGTGGGACTGCAGCCATGCCTAGCCCATGGTGAGATGCACAGCACCCAACTCCGCAGCCAACACGAGATGCAGTGTGACCTGCTCGGTGGGTCAGGCCAATAGTCTTCTGACCGAGTTGCTGAGCGAGAAGGAAGGCTAGATTCCTCTGCTGTGGGCGAAGGTGTGTTCTGCCTCACCTTTCCAGCCTCGTAGCTCTCAAGGCAAACCAAAACAATTCCAAAATGGCTGGTGCAGCGGTAGAGTTGCTGCTGTACAGCGCCAGAGACCCGGGTTCGATCTTGACTACGGTTGCTTGTCTGTGAGGAGTTTATACGTTCTCCCCGTGACCTGCGTGGGATGTCTTCGAGATCTTCCGTTTTGTCCCACACTCCAAAGACGTACAGGTTTGTAGGTTAATTCGCTTCAATTTAAAATAAAAAAGTAAATTGTTCCTAATGTGTAGAATAGTGTACGGGGTGATCGCTGGTCAGCACGGACTCGGAGGGCTGAAGGGTCTGTTTCTCTAAAGTCTAAAGAAATACCACAAGCAGATTTTTATTTTAAAACAAAAATGCCTGGGTCTTTGGGTGGGATGTGAGGAAAGCCCATCAGCCTCCGCCTCGCAAGCGGGCGGGTAGTGCCGCTGTGTGCAGGGCATTTATTACTCGGGTCTGTTCACCAGCTGCATGTCCCTGGCCAGAGCGAGTGACCAGGACCTGTAATTGGTAGCGGGCCAGAGAGGGATGTGAAAGTGTGGAGAGGAGGTGGGATAACGAGGCTGGCTGGCTGGCTGGCTGAGAAGCATCAATGGAGGGTGGTGTAGATTTAGAAACATAGAAAATGGGTGCAGGAGGAGGCCATTCGGCCCTTCAAGCCAGCACCGCCATTCATTGTGATCATGGCTGATCGTCCCCAATCAATAACCCATGCCTGCCTTCTCCCCATATCCCTTGATCCCACTAGCCCCTAGAGCTCTATCTAACTCTCTCTTAAATCCATCCAGTGACTTGGCCTCCACTGCCCTCTGTGGCAGGGAATTCCACAAATTCACAACTCTCTGGGTGAAAAAGTTTTTTCTCACCTCAGTTTTAAATGGCCTCCCCTTTATTCTAAGAGGGAGGGTGCGGTCTGTTGAAAGGAAGAGGACTTGCTATCAGCGTCTGGGCAAGGGCATCAGAAGGTTAAGGATGCAGCGGGTGAGGTTACCCTTGGAGCAAAGGGGCAAAGAGTAGATCGATGTGGGATTGCAAGCTGTTGGGGGGGTGGAGGTGTGAATGAGTTGTCCATCTGCTTGTCTCCATACGTCTCTGCACGTCGCTTGGATCAGTGTGTGGAGCAAGCCTTACATTTCCTTCGCCTCCTGTCCTTGGCTTTGTAGTGCGTGCCGCCCTTGTAGTGGAGAAGATGCTTCCTTGGTGTGGGAGAGTCGAGAACCAGCTGGGTGTCATCGTGTTTAGTTTTTTTTAGTTGAGCGAGACAGCGCGTAAACAGGCCCACGCTGACCAGCAATCCCCGTAATTTAACACGCTCCTCCGCTAGGGACAGTTTAACCCGACAGACCTGACAATTAACCTACAAACCTGTACGTCTTTGGAGTGTGGGAGGAAACCGAAGAACTCGGATAATACCCACACGGGTCACAGGGAGAAGGTACAAACTCCGTATAGATAAGCACCCGTAGTCGGGATCGAGCTGTAAGGCAGCAACTCTACCGCTGCACCACCGTGTCGCAGTGTGTAAGAAGGAACTGCAGATGCTGGTGTAAAGTAACGTGTTGTCCATTCGAGGCCAGGAGAAATCGTTTCCCCTCCGAGGGACACATCTCTTTGAAACTCTTCCCTAAGGACGGGGAAAGTAGAGTCTGAACGTCATTAAGTCGGAGGAAGAGGCATTCTCTTAGCGCAGGGTGATGGGAGGAAGGTTACAGTCAGATCAGACGTGATCTTAATAAGGCAGCAGATCGGTGGAGGGTTCCACCTGCTCCAGATTTGAAAGGTATCAAAGGGAGGGAGAGGGTAGCTGAGAGGTTGGGGTGAGGGGAGAAGGAACTGCAGGTGCTGGTTTATACTGAAGATAGATACAAAATGCTGGAGTAACTGCGGGTCAGACAGGATCTCTGGAGAGTAGGTGGTATTTTGGGTTCAGACTTAAAGATAGGAGGGGAGGCGAGACTGGAGGCAAGAAAAAGTCCGAGCATAATAGGGCCTGCAACAGATAATCCCAGAACCGTTTCTTGGGCCATCCATTGCCGGCCCTGCTTTGTCTGGCCTTTTCTCTGCTCCATTTTCCCCTGCCCCCCCCTCGCCTCTATCTTTCAGTCTGAAGAAGGGCCTCGACCCGAAACATCACCTATTCCTTTTCTCCAGAGATGCTGCCTGACCTGCTGAGTTACTCCAGCATTACTGAGAGGTAGGTTGGTATTTGGGAGGGGGGGGGGGGGGGGGGGGGCGAGTGAAGCAGGAGCGGCTGAGCGTTACGTCGGCAGGGGGGGGGGGGCATGGAGGGGAATCGGAAATCTTCACACGTTTCCGGAGCTGGCCAGGAAAGAGAGACATGGCTGTCTCATTTTCTTCTTGTCCCAGTTCCAAGCTGGATGCTTGTTAAATCCCCTCGTGTGCAGGTAACCCACTCCCCTGCACCCTCTACTCATTTCATGCCCATGGTTTAGTAACAACGTTCTTCTCCCAGCCCCCAGTCTTCCCGCCCCCCTCTCCTATTTCAGTTGTACTCTTGAATTTGCTCTCTTTTTATGGCTGGCTTACAATCGAGGAATAAACCAAAGCTTAATAGAAATCTCTCTTTTCCCCCAATGCCCGCTAAATTTTGCAAGGCCTTTCTTCCCTCCCGCACGCCCCTACCCACCCCCCACCTCCTTCCCCGCTCTCTGCTCTGATCTTGTCTTGTCTCAGCTGCGTGGGGCGGGAGGGAAGGGGCCAGGGTAAAGGGCTTATATGAATAGGAACCATTTACCGTTCGTGTGCAGAGGAGGGGGGGTGAGAGGACCATCGTGCCTCAGTATTGTCACTGCGTACACACTTGCATAAGTCAGACCCTCGCCCCCCCTCCTGGGGTGTGGGGAATGCTCGCTTGAGAATGAGGAGGAGGGGAGTGACGGTTGTGGGGAGAAGGAAATATCACTGGTCTACACAAAGTTTTGTCCCTTTACAAAGCACTCTCCCTCAGCCTCACACTTGCAATTTCTCTGTATTAAAGTACATTTAAAACATAACACTACAGTCAGGGGCAAGGAGCAGCGTGCTTGTATTCCAGGGTCCCGCGTGGGGGGTGGGGGGGGGGGGGGGGGGGGGTGATGATGATGATGTACGCAGGATGGGACCATATTTGGAAGAGTGTGTTTATAAACCATACGACGTGCAGGGGTCAGATACATCAGACTAACTTTTGGGGCGACTGGGTTGAATTGGGCGGTTTGGTTTTGTATCCATACAGTCAGTCATATAGCAAGGAAACAGGCCCTTCGGCCCAACTCATCGATGCCGACCAAGATGCCAGATCTGAGCTAGTCGCATTTGTCTGCACTTGGTCCATTTCCTGCTGGGCCTTTCCTAAACATGTACCTGCCCAGGTGTCTTGCGTTTTCAATGCAGTTTTGAAGAATGGATAGAGTGGAGAGCATCTTTCCACTAGTGCGAGAGTCTAGGTCCAGAGGTCATCACCTCATAATTAAAGGACGTTCCTTTCGGAAGGAGATGAGGAGGAATTTCTTTAGTCAGAGGGTGGTGAATCTGTGGAATTCTTTGCCACAGACGGCTGTGGAGGCCAAGTCAATGGATATTTTTTTAAGGCAGAGATAGAGAGATTCTTGATTGGTATGGGTGTTGGGTTATGGGGAGAAGGTAAGAGAATGGGGTTGGGAGGGGAAGATAGGTCAGCCATGATTGAATGGTGGAGTAGACTTTATGGGCCGAATGGCCTAATTCTGCTCCTATCACCGCTGAACTCTGGAGGTAACCCCGCCATCCCCCATGGCCTTGCAAAGTATTTTTTGCTGTGCATCCCTTTAGTTGAAGAGAGCTAGTTAGAGCTCTTCAAAATAGCGGAGAAGGGATATTGGGAGAAGGCAGGAACGGGGTACTGATTGGGGATGATCAACCATGATCACATTGAATGGCTCGAAGGGCCAAATGGCCTCCTCCTGCACCTATTGTCGATAGTCTATGGTTTAGCGAAACAGCGGAGAGACGGGCCCTTCGCCCACCGAGTCCGCAGCGACCAGCGATTACCTGTACACTGCACTATCCCACACACTAGGGACAATTTTACAATCTTTACCAAAGCCAATTAACCTACAAACCTGTTCGTCTTTGGAGTGTGGGAGGAAACTCTAAACTTTCCTGGAGCACCCGGGAAAACCCACACGGGTCATGGAGCGAACGTACAAACTCCCTACAGACAGCACCCGTAGTCAGGATTGAACCGGGTTCTGCAACCTGCCTTTCAGTGAGTTCCAGATGCTCCCTCTAGCACCCGGCCCGTGGGACCTCGCTCTCCAAACTGTACTGAGGGAGCACCTCACTTCACGGTGGGTGCTGTTTCTGCAAATGGGGCGCTGGCCCCAGCTATTGGAAGGAGGGCTGTGGCATCCCGTGTCAGATTCAAGTAGTACAGCACAGAAACAGTCTGAGAAAGGGCGCTCACTGCTGGAGTAACTCAGTGGGTCAGGCAGCATCGCTGGAGAATATGGATAAGCAATGTTTTGGGTCGGGACCCTTCTTCAGACAGTCTAAAGAAGGGTCCCGTCCCGAAGCGGCACCTATCCGTGTTCTCCACAAATGTTGCCTGACCCGCTGAGTTACTCCAGCACTTTGTGTCCTTTTTCTATAAACCAGTATCTGCGATTCCCTGCTTCTCCATGGAAACACAGTCTATGCTGACCATCAGCCACCTATTTACCCTAATTCCATGTTTAAGAAGGAACTGCAGATGCTGGAAAAATCGAAGGTAGACAAAAGTGCTGTCTAAACTCAGCGGGTGAGGCAGATGGAATAGGTGACGTTTCGGGTTGAGACCCTTGAAGGAGTCCAGAACCAGGGGCCACAGTTTAAGAATAAGGAGTAAGCCATTTAGAACGGAGACGAGGAAACACTTTTTCTCACACATGTGAGTCTGTGGAATTCTCGGCCTCAGAGGGCGGTGGAGGCAGGTTCTCTGGATGCTTTCAAGAGCGAGCTAGATAGGGCTCTTAAAGATAGCAGAGTCAGGGGATATGGGGAGAAGGCAGGAACCGGGTACTGATTGGGGATGATCAGCCATGATCAGCTGACTCGAAGGGCCAAATGGCCGACTCCTGCACCTATTGTTTATTGTCACCTATTCCTTCGCTCCATAGACGCTGCCTCACCCGCTGAGTTTCTCCAGCATTTTTGACTACCTAATACCATTGTATTTTCCCCACGTTCCCCCCTGGGTTGAACCATTCAAGCTGGGGGACAATTTACCCCGCGCTGGTGACTGTTTAACCCACAGTCCCGCACGTCTTTGGGGCGTGGGAAGAAACTGGAGCATCAGGGGCAGAGGAGGCCACAGGGGAACATGCAGACCCACGCACAGATGGTGACTGGTCAGATCGAATGCGGGAAAGATAAACAGGCTCTGCAATCTAATCTAAGCCGACCAAGGTGGTCTAAACCCGTCCCACTTGCCTGCATTTGGCTCGTATCCCTGGCTTCGTATTGTCCCCAGTGTGTGTAGGGCAGTGTTCGTGTGTGGGGATCGCTGAAGGGCCTGTTTCCCCGCTGTATCTCTAAACTGAAATAGACAATAAGAGGAGGCCATTCGGCCCCTTCGGGCCAGCACCGACGTTCAATGTTATCATGGCTGATCATCCACATTCAGTACCCTGTTCCTGCCTTCTCCCCATATCCCCTGACTCCGCTATTTTTAAGAGCCCTATCTAGCTCTCTCTTGAAAGCATCCAGAGAACCGGCCTCCACCGCCCTCTGAGGCAGAGAATTCCACAGACTCACAACTTTCTGTGAGGAAAAAGTGTTTCCTCGTCTCCGTTCAAAATGGCTTCCTCCTTATTCTTAAACTGTGGCCCCTGGTTCTCAACCCGAAACTCAAATAGATAGATACCCACCACCCTCTGTATGAGGAAGTCGTCCGTCAGGACCCTTTTAAATCTCTCTGAACCTGGAACCTGGTTTTTGTTATCCACAACCCTGGGGAAATCACCTTATCCATGTTATGCTTGAGGATAAAAATGCTGGAGAAACTCAGCATCTATGGAGCGCAGGAATAGGTGACGTTTCGGGTCGAGATGCTTCTTTGATTTTATTATTCCTTATTAAGATCGTCTCCTACACTGCATATATTGAAGTCCTACCCTTCCCAACTTCTCCCTATGCCGTCAAGTTGTAGCAACATCTTCGTAAAGCTTTGCACTTACTCGAGCATAACAAATTACGTCTTGCCACGAACGGGTTATCAAAGCCCGAACATAATACACAACTCTTCACGAACGTCACTACCAATTACCATCATGCACTGAAATTCACCTGAACTATCTCCGACCACCTCCCTCCCCTTTCTTGATCTCACAGTCTCCATCACGGGAGATAGACGATCGAACCGTTTAACTTTTTGGAGGAATATGGACCAAAGGAGGGACATGTGTAGCTGGGATATGTTGGCCGGTGTGGGCAAGTTGGGCCGAAGGGCCTATTTCCACACTGTGTCACTCAATCACTCTATAACTCGTAATACTCCCGAGTGCAAATCACCAACGTCTTGTGCAACTGCATCCAATTTGGCTCCATCATAGTAAAAGCAATCCAAATATTTGAAACAAGCAAGCAAGCAAGTTTATTTATATAGACAATAGGTGCAGGAGGAGGCCATTCGGCCCTTGGAGCCAGCACCGCCATTCAATGTGATCATGGCTGATCATCCCCAATCAGTACCCCGTTCCTGCCTTCTCCCCATATCCCCTGACTCCGCTATCTTTAAGAGCCCTATCTAGCTCTCTCTTGAAAGCATCCAGAGAACCGGCCTCCACCGCCCTCTGAGGCAGAGAATTCCACAGACTCACCACTCTCTGTGAGAAAAAGTGTTTCCTCGTCTCCGTTCTAAATGGCTTACTCCTTATTCTTAAACTGTGGCCCCTGGTTCTGGATTCCCCCAACATCGGGAACATGTTTCCTGCCTCTAGCGTGTCCAAGCCCTTAACAATCTTATATGTTTCAATGAGATTCCTTCTAAACACCAGAGTTTACAAGCTCAGCTGCTCCATTCTCTCAGCATATGACAGTCCCGCCATATAGTATTATATTCCTCTTGTTATAAAGCACATTTCAGCAACAAATCAATTCAAAGTGCTTTACACAAAGCATTAAAGAGCAATTAATCAGTCATTAAAAATAATAGATAATAAAGACAAGCTAAAATAGAATAAGACAAGTATAAAATACAAGAATAAAAATTCCAGTGCAGTGTTAGAAATGAATAATTATTTAATTTAATTAAAATAAAAAGTGATTAAAAGCAACAAAACGACTGACTAAGTTGATGCAGGAGATGGGCACAAAATGCTGGAGTAACTCAGCGGGTCAGGCAGCATCTCTGGAGAAAAAGAATGGGTGATGATTCGGGTCGAGACTTCTTCAGACTCTGAAAAATTCTAAAGAAGGGTCTCGACCCGAATCATCACCTATTCTTATTCTCCAGAGATGCTGCCTGAGTTGCTTCAGCATTTTGTGCCCAGTCTCTTGCCCAGATTATGTGCCTATCTATCTGTGCCTGTCTCTTGCCCAGAGTATATGCGTTTACCCAATCTATCCCACTCACGATTTTGTACGCCACTATAAGATCATTGCTCATCCTCCTGCGCTCCAAGGAATAGAGTCCTAGCCTGCTCAACCTCTCTCTGTAGCTCAGGCCCTCTAGTCCTGGCAACATCCTCGTAAAATCTTCTCTGCGCCCTTTAACTGTGGCTGTGCACGGCCACAGTTTAAGAATAAGGGGTAAGCCATTTAGAACGGAGATGAGGAAAAACATTTTCACCCAGAGGGTTGTGAATCTGTGGAATTCTCTGCCTCAGAAGGCAGTGGAGGCCGGTTCTCTGGATGCTTTCAAGAGCGTTGGATAGGGCTCTTAAAGATAGTGGAGTCAGGGGATATGGTGAGAAGCCAGGAACGGGGTACTGATTGTGGATAATCAGCCATGATCGCGGTGCTGGCTCGAAGGGCCGAATGGCCTACTCCTGCACCTATTGTCTTTCCAGCTTGACAACATCTTTCCTATAACATGGTGCCCAAAACTGAACGCAATACACTAAATGTGGCCTAACCAACATGTTATACAACTGCACCATGGCCTCCCAACTTCTATACTGATGAAAGCCAATGTGCCAAAAATGGTCAACGCGTTCATAGTGAACCTGCTTCCATGCTGTTTCTCTGTATGACTCGTACCTACCTCTCAGTACAGCCCTGGGATGTGAGAGGAAACCTGAGCACCCAGGAGATCCCATCCATTCACAGGGAGAGCGTGCAAACTCCACGCACACAGCGCCGGGGGCTGGGATGAACCCGTGAGGCTGGAGTCGAGGGATTCTGTACATTCCTGGGCAGCAGAGTTATGCAGTGTATGCAGGCTTATCCAAGCACGGAGTCTCCTTCCGCTTCAACAAGAGGAGTTGAGTATAGGAGCAAAGAGATCCTTCTGCAGGTGTACAGGGCCCTAGTGAGACCACACCTGGAGTATTGTGTGCAGTTTTGGACTCCAAATTTGAGGAAGAACATTCTTGCTATTGAGGGAGTGCAGCGTAGGTTTACAAGGTTAATTCCCGGGATGGCGGGAATGTCATATGCTGAGAGAATGGAGCAGCTGGGATTGTACACTCTGGAGTTTAGAAGGATGAGAGGGATTCTTATTGGAACATATAAGATTATTAAGCGATTGGACACGCTAGAGGCAGGAAACATGTTCCCGATGTTGGGGGAGTCCAGAACCAGGGGCCACAGTTTAAGAATAAGGATTAGGCCATTTAGAAAGGGATGAGGAAACACTTTTGCACCTAAAGAGTTGTGAATCTGTGGAATGCAGAGACCGATTTTCTGGATGCTTTCAAGAGAGAGTTAGATAGAGCTCTTAAAGATAGCGGAGTCAGGGGATATGGTGAGAAGGCAGGAACGGGGTACTGAATGACTGAATGGGGATGATCAGCCATGATCAAAGGGCTCGATGGGCTGAACAGCCTACTCCTGCACCTATTGTCTATTGGGTCATTGCACGCAGTTCCGGTTATCGCATACAGGAAGGACCAGGTGGCACTGGGGAGGGTGCAGAAGAAATTTGCCAGGATATTTAGGAAGGAACTGCAGATGCTGGTTTACACAGGAGATGGGCACAAAATGCCGGAGTAACTCGGTGGGGCGGGCAGCATCTCAGGAGAGAAGGAAAGATGCCATGTTGGCTGAGGGGAAGGTGACAACGAGGCATTCAATGTAAAATTAATCAGCAGGACTATGAAACTAGTTGGAGAACTCGGGTGGGTGAGGGACAGATAGAGGGGGAAAGTAAGGTTTGCTTGAAGTTAGAGAAGTCAATGTTCACACCGCTGGGGTGTAAGCTGCCCAAGCGAAATATGAGGTGTTGTTTCCCAAATTTACGTTGGGCCGCACTCTGACAGTGGAGGAGGCCCAGGACAGAAAGGACAGTGGTAATGTTGCCTGGAATGGAGGGCTATTGTCACAAGGAGAGATTGGATAGGAGGCTGACTTTATTTTCAGATGTGTGACCATATGGAGATTTGTAAAATTACGAGGAGCATGGGTAAGGTAGATATTTTCACCAGGGTGAGAGAATCTAGGACTAGAGGGCACAGGTTTCGGGTGAGGAGGGAGAAATTTAAAGGTGTGATTTTCCACACAGAGTGGGTGGGAGATACATGGAGGCCACTGCCACAGGTTGTGCTAGAGGTGGCAACAATTAAAATGTTGAAGGCAGGCACAGGTCCACCATTAATCTATCGGCATCCTTGGTTCAATAGGCAATAGGTGCAGGAGTAGGCCATTCGGCCCTTGGAGCCAGCACCGCCATTCAATGTGATCATGGCTGATCATCCCCAATCAGTACCCCGTTCCTGCCTTCTCCCCATATCCCCTGACTCCGCTATTTTTAAGAGCCCTATCTAGCTCTCTCTTGAAAGCATCCAGAGAACCTGCCTCCACCGCCCTCTGAGGCTGAGAATTCCACAGACTCACCACTCTCTGTGAGAAAAAGTGTTTACTCGTCTCCGTTCTAAATGGCCGACCCCTTATTCTTAAACTGTGGCCCCTGGTTCTGGTCTCCCCCAACATCGGGAACATGTTTCCTGCATGGTTCCAGAGGCTTTCTGGATTATCCGTTTTGCCGGACCAACTGAGGCCACAGCCTCCGAGAGGAGTCCCAACAGTACGGGAACGTTCCACGTAAGACCAGCCCGCAAGTCGGCTATGGGAATGGATCTGCCGGCTCGGGCTGGGCAGGAGTTCCAGAGCCCCGGCCGCAGGGGGTCAAAGTCGACCCAGGCAGTGAAGAAAGCCTTTATAACAAGAGGAGTCGAGTATAGGAGCAAAGAGGTCCTTCTGCAGTTGTACAGAGCCCTAGTGAGACCACACCTGGAGTATCGTGTGCAGTTTTGGTCCCTAATTTGAGGAAGGATATTCTTGCTATTGAGGGAGTGCAGCGTAGATTCACCAGGTTAATTCCCGGGATGGCGGGACTGTCATATGCTGAGAGAATGGAGCAGCTGGGCTTGTGCACTCTGGAGTTTAGAAGGATGAGAGGGAATCTTATTGAAACATATAAGATTATTAAGGATTTGGACACGCTAGAGGCAGGAAACATGTCCCCGATGTTGGGGGAGTCCAGAACCAGGGGCCACAGTTTTAGAATAAGGGGTAAGCCATTTAGAACGGAAATGAGGAAACTTTTTCACACAGAGTTGTGAGTCTGTGGAGGGCGGTGGAGGCCGGTTAAAGAGAGAGCTAGATAGGGCTCTTGAAGATAGAGTCAGGGGATATGGGGAGAAGGCAGGAACGGGGTACTGATTGTGGATGATCAGCCATGATCACATTGAATGGCGGTGCTAGCTCGAAGGGCCGAATGGCCTACTCCTGCACCTATTGTCTATTGACCCGCCGATCAGCCGCGGAAGTCCCAATGAGGTGGAGATGGACCGCCTCACCCGGCCTGGGCACCACGCTTTCGGGGGGGGGACTTCCGAGTCTGCTCTTATAATTTTGCCCGGATTAAAGGAGGAGATGCCAGACCACCAGTTGTTGGAAAACCGGCGGTTGGCCAGCGCTTAGGGGAAAGGACGAGGCGGGCAAGACTCCAACGTGGGCAAAAAGGACTGTGGTGGCTGAGCTGGGCGTCACAATCGACACAGATAGTAGATCAGGACCGCTCTCTAGTTGGTGAGAGGATGGTTCAGTTGCCTGCTCACAGCTGGGAAGAAACTGTCCCTGAATCTGGAGGTGTGCGTTTTACACACTTCTGTACGTTTAGCCCGATGGGAGAGGGGAGAAGAGGGAGTGGCCGGGGGGTGAGACTGGTCCCTGGCCGAGGCAGCGTGACGTGTAGATGGAGTCGATGGAAGGGAGGTTGGTTTGTGTGTGGTGGTCTGGGCTGCAATTTCTTGCGCTTGGATGGAGCTTGTTCCCAAACCGTGCTGTGATGCATCCTGTTAAAATGCGTTAACCAGCTGCATTGTGGCGCTGCGGTGGAGTTGCTGCCTCCCAGCGGCGGAGACGCGGGTTTGATCCTGACCACGGGTGCTGTCTGTGTGGAGTTTGTACGTTCTTCCCCCCCGCCCTCCATGACCGCGTGGGTTTTCTCTGAGATCTTCCGTTTCTTCCCACACTCCAAAGGCGTATAGGAAGATAGACACAAAATGCTTCAGACCAGACTCGAAACGTCACCCATTCCTTCTCTCCAGAGACGCTGCCTGTCCCGCTGAGTTACTCCAGCATTTTGTGTCTTATCTTCGATTTTAACCAACATCTGCAGTTCTTTCCTACACATTAGGTTTGTAGGTTAATTGACTTGGTATCAATGTAAATTGTCCCTAGTGTGTGTATGGGAGTGTTAATCGAAACGTAGAAAAATAGGTGCAGGAGTAGACCATTCGGCCCTTCGAGCCAGCACCGCCATTCAATATGATCATGGCTGATCATCCACAATCAGTACCCCATATCCCTTGACTCCTTTGGAATGTGCGGGCTTCGCAGGTCAGTGCGGACTCGGTGGGCCGAAGGGCCTGTTTCCGCACTGTGTATCGCTGAACTCAACGACACTTTACGTGCAGTTCTGGGCACCCCTGTACAGGAAAGGTGTGGAGGCTTTGGAGAAGGGTAATAATACTGCCTGGATAAGAGGGTTGCAGCTGAAGGAGAGGTTGGGCAGGCTTGAATAGTCTTCTCTGAAACGCCAGATGGAGGCTGAGGCGAGCCCTGGTAGGTGTATATAAAATGATGGTAGTCATAGACAGGGTAGATAGACAGTCAGAATCTTTTCCCCCAGGGTGGAAATGTCCAGCACTAGCGGGCATAACTTTAAGGTGTTTAAGAAGGAACTGCAGATGCTGGAAAATCGAAGGTAGACAGAAATGCTGAAGAAACTCAGCGGGTGCAGCAGCATCTATGGAGCGAAGGAAATAGGCAACGTTTCGGGCCGAAACCCTTCTTCAGACTGATGTGGGGGGGGAGAAGAAAATAAAAAGGAAGAGGAGGAGCCCGAGGGCTGAGGGAGAGCTGAGAAGGGGAGGAGACAGCAAAGGCTACTGCAAATTGGTGAATTCGATGTTTATGCCACTAGGGTGCAGACTGCCCAAGCGGAATATGAGGTGTTGCTCCTCCAATTTCCGGCGGTGCTCACTCTGGCCATGGAGGAGGCCCAGGACAGAGAGGTCGGATTCGGAATGGGAGGGGGAGTTGAAGTTCTGAGGTTTAGATGCGTGGGGCAAAGTGAAAAGGAGCTGTTGCTGCCTCACAGCGCTAGAGACCTGGCTTCCATCCTGACTACAGGTGCCTGACTGTACAGACAAGTTCTCCCTCCATAAATGTAAATTGTCCCCAGTGTGTGTAGGATAGTGCAAGTGTGAACGGGAGATCGTTGGTCTCGATGGGCCGAAGGGCCTGTTTCCGTGCTGGATCTCCAAACTAAACAATAGACAATAGGTGTAGGAGGAGGCCATTCGGCCCTTCACTGTGATCATGGCTGATCATCCACAATCACTTCCCCGTTCCTGCCTTCTCCCCATATCCCCTGACTCCGCTATCTTTAAGAGCCCTATCTAACTCTCTAGAAAGCTTCCAGAGAATCGGCCTCCACTGCCTTCTCAGGCAGAGAATTCCACAGATCCTATCTCTCTGGGTGAAAACGTTTTTCCTCATCTCCGTTGTAAATGACCTGCCCCTTATTCTTAATCTGTGTTCCCCCGGTTCTGGACTCCCACAACTTTGGGAACGTTTCCTGCCTCTACCGTGTCCAATCCCTTAATAATCTTATACGTTTCAATAAGATCTCCTCTCAGCCTTCTAAACTCCAGAGTGTACAAGCCCAGCCGCTCCATTCTCTCAGCATATGACAGTCCCGCCATCCCGGGAATTAACCTGGTGAATCTACGCTGCACTCCCCCAATAGCAAGAATGTCCTTCCTCAAATTAGGGGACCAAAACTGTACACAATACTCCAGGTGTGGTCTCACTAGGGCCCTGTACAACTGCAGAAGGACTCAACTCTTCTTGTTATGATCTAAACTGAACGGGAGAGAGGGGGGGGGGGGGGCAATCGCGGCGCCCTGTCACGGGAGAGAGAGAGAGAACGGCTGTGCCGTGGCGCCTACCCCCTCCCGGTAAGCGGTGACCCACTGGCTTCCCACATCCCCCTCCCCACTGGCTCCCCACACCCCCCTCCCCACTGGCTTCCCACATCCCCCTCTCCCCTCCGAGTCTCGGTCAAAGGTAGCGAGCAGGTGAGTACTGAGGGGGGGGGGGGGTGGTGGGAGTGTGTGAAGGTGTTGTACCTGGCCCAGCGGCAGGGGAGAAGGGAACGACAGGTAGGTTTGTTTGAGAGCTTTCTCCGCGAGTTGGCTGGTGGAAGCGGAGAGATGAAGCTGGACAGGCGAGATGCCCGAGTCTGAGGAGCTAAATCCTGCGCTCAATTTCTTCCTTCCTCCCCTCCCTGATTTATTATTTTTAAAAAACAACCCCCCTCCCTCCCCCACTCTTACCCAGGGGTACGAGAGCCTGATGGCGGCCAAACTGATGGCCAGCAACGTAACCAACAAGAATGACCCTCGCTCCCTCAACTCCCGGGTCTTCATCGGCAACCTCAACACGGCCGTGGTGAAGAAGACTGACGTGGAGGCCCTGTTTGCCAAGTATGGCAAGATCGTGGGCTGCTCGGTGCACAAGGGCTACGCCTTCGTCCAG